>NW_013666015.1:66798-71052 GCF_000517525.1 Limulus polyphemus | reverse complement strand
TTAAATTTTACTTCTTCTGTTGTTTATCTTTATGTAAAACTATCATGCCGAGTTTTATTTTAATATTTCTTTGGTGAAACGAATAAGAAATGTAAAATTAGAGCTAATACATTTTCCCTTACTTACAGCTTCCCAGTGGCTAAGGGGTAGGTGTGAGGGTTCACACCGCTGAAAACCAGGTTTCAATACTCGCAGTGGGCGTATCACTTGTTGCCCGTGGCGTAGCTTTGTGCTAATTAACAAAAAACAAACCTTTACTCACGGCTTTCTACAAATTACTATTATAATATTATAATACTATAATAATAATACTATTATAATACTATAATAATAATATTATTATAATACTATAATAATAATAATACTATTATAAGACTATAATAATAATACTATTATAATACGACAATATTATTATACTATTATATATGTTATTTCGAAAGTCAAGAACAAGTTATACTTTTATATGTAAGCATTCTTAAGTAATTTTTTTAAACAATATTTTGGAAGTTATTTCTCTTGTTTGCTTCATTTGTATTGGTCTTGTTTTAAGATATCACCACGAACAAAAGACTTTGTTCCAAGTTCCGTTTTATCCTTGAAACTACTTCCTCCACACTCAAAGTGGCCCTATGATTACGGATATAGTCCGAGGTTGTAATTTCATTGTATCAGGTCGTCAATAAATTAATGTCGCCTTTTTTTTTAGATGAAAAAACCCGAACGACTTATGTAATTTCTTGACGACTTGATAAAATGCTACTGCGAAAATCGACGAGGTAAACCTTAGAATACACATTTTGACAAACTTTCCATAAACCCTCCACAGGACGTGGACTTCGGCTTCCAAGACCAGTTTAAAGGATTATAGGCACAAACGTCCGTTAGAGCAAGATCGGAGTGTTTATTTAATAGGTATATGGATGATGTGATTGGATTTTATGAAATTTTGGCTATGAGCTTTTGTTAACTTGTCTATCATTTGGTTATAGTACTAAGAGATTTGTTCTGCATCATAGCTCTCTCTGGATCAAAATATTTCCCTTCATAATCATAGCTTTAATTGGTCTTGATTGGCATAGATTTTGGAGCTCTTTGACGTGCAAGTTTTCCTGTCCATAGAGAATGCTGAATGTGTAAACGTGTCCGAGATGTTGTGTATTTTTGGCTTTACATCATTTAACAATCTCGTTTTATTAATATTAGACCCCTTATTCTAACGGTAAGCGGGAATATGCTACCAAATAACCAAATTCGCTATTATATTACTATGTGCGTGCAAATAAAAATTTAACGACAAAATGAAAAAACAACGACATTTCATAAAGAGTTATTTAGAAAGTAGATTTTAACCACAGTTTATACTATTATTAAATTCACACTTGGAGTATTGGGACACTAAGAACTTCTTCACTAAAAAAATTGTTTTATAAAAGCCAAATCTGAAATACTTTTACTAATTTTAGTTACTGGAAAAAATTACCAGAAAAAGTTTATATGTGCTTAACAAACTATAACATTTTATTAAACTCCGATACAGCAGAAGTACAGAAAAAAAAATACATATATAGCTAAACACCTTTTTATCTAAGGGTTCATGGTTCATGTCCTGTTGTTGTATAAACGCATTCCACGCTTTGAGGCCGTGGGTGTATTATAAGAGTGACGCTCAAATCCCACTATTCGATCAGACAAGAGTTGCTTAAGAGCCGACTGTGAACACTTGACTACACACAAATAGTTCTTGTGTGGTTTTTCATAAAATTCTGAACAAACTTATCATCATAATCTAACTTTTTGGATGCTTTTAATTTGTGCTCTCAAATGTGTGTGTGTTTTTGTAATAGCAAAGCCACATCGGGCTATATGCTGTGTTTACCGAGAGGAAACGAATTGTGCTTTCAAAATCACTAGATGGTGTCAACGGTGTTTATCATATAAATGATAAAAAAGAAACTATGTAAGTATATCAATCCAAAAGGTCCCATATTTTCATAGATATCTTTGTATAAATTAGGTCACGATAAAAATCAAATAATAGATAAAACCCACCCCTACCTTACAGTAATATAAAACATGCCCATGGAAGGCTTATATTGACCGAACTACTGCTTTAGTGGGTTACATTTCTTTGTTCACTATGATTACAAGTCATTACAAACCACATTGTGCCTTACATCAAAAATTACTGACGAGAATACGTATTCATAATGCAACCTTTTCCTATTTACCATCTGGTGACGAAAAGAAAAATAACGTCATTCTTTCTGTACAAATAATAAAATTTATATGATTGACGAAAAAAAAAATAATGTCATTCTTTCTGTTCAAATAATAAAATTTATATGAATCCTTAAACCAAGACTTATTTTACGTGGTTTTCTTTAGCAAAGTTGCACAATGGGTTATTTACACTGGGTCCACCACTGGGATCCAACCCCGAATTCTGACGTTATTCGGTACTTAACAGCACCAATGTAAAACTGTTTGTCTGCATGCATGCCTTTGAACAGATTTCTTATTTTCTAAAGAATATAATCAGATGTGAAGTATATGTTTGTCCTACTAAAAGTATATTGATAAAGCGGACAACTATATAATTATTGTATTAGCTCTATTATATGCATATATATGCGTGTGTGTACGCATAAGTAAAAATTAACCTTGTAACATTAATTACATTTGATTTCTAATAATATTAAGATATTAGTTAAATAAATTAAGCGTTTCATTGATAAATCTTCAAGTAGTTTATTCTAATTGATTTTTCTGCATTTAAACTGCTTTTAGTTCATTTATAAACGTTTTTCTTTGCCATAATTTTTTTTTCTTTGAGAGCTGAACATATCATTCAACATTACTTCTCACAATGAAATACTGCAGTAACCTTGAAGTAATTTATAGTTAACACCAGGAAGCGTGAAAAGTCGTTTTGTGTCATTCCCCTCATACGGTAAACTCCCACTTACAGATAACTAGTAAAAAAATATACATTTCTGAACCTGAAGGGCGGCTATGTTCAGTTCACGAGTACGGTCGATGTACTCAGAAATCAAAGTATGCTCATGAAGAAAAGAGAGGAAAAAAAAAGAGTTAGTTTTTCAAGCGTTATATGTATATATATATACATATATACATATTTACTCTGGTTACATTAAATTTTTTCTTGCTTAGACGTGCAAATTGTACAACTTCATTCTGTTGCTTGGATAAATCTGTAGCACAGCATTTTACAAAGTTTCTTTCTTGTTTATATGTACATTATATTAATTTGTATACCTGCATTTTTATAAGAGTGTATATTTTCTTTTAAACACCAGAGGGCATATAGCTGATGCAGGCAATGATTCAACAGCAAGCGCTAGAACTCAAAAGATAATAAAAATTTACTGTTCTCTCTTAAGTCTTGCCTTAATTACAAAGTAAAATATCCATATCCTTAAAATATAAATAATGTAACAATATATATATTTCATTTTAAAGGAAAAATATACACTGTGTAAGATTGCTTGCTTCGTGAGCTGTTTCTCAACAGTGTTCGCATTGATATTCTTCTCTTTGGCGTTTTATAAACATATATCAAATTATATTGCTGGTTTTAAGTACTAAATACTAAATAGAACTAAATACGTATTGTACACTTTAATGGTTGAACAGGATAGCAATCGTATGAAGAAACTGAAAGAAATAAGAGTAATATAGAGACAATGAATATCATAAGATTAACGAGTTTTAGTTCTTATGAGGACGAATAATCAATGCAAACATGACAAATATAAAAAGACAAACTAAGGAAATACAAGCTTAAAAAACTATTATGACTGTAATAACAGTGTAAAGGATACACCTTGCTGGTTCACATCAGTTCACATGTAAGCTATCAACGAAGTATGTTTATATCATAAACTATAACTTTCTATGGTTTTAGATTAAAATTTGGTTGGTTTTTAGCGCATGTTACGTATTACAATTTCGAATGGTCTGAAACCGAGCTAAATGATAAGTTAAATTTAGTAGTTATATAAATGCCGATATATCTCCAATTCATGATATTTGCCAACAAGATTTATACACACAGTTTTTTGTTTTGTTTTATACACATATGTTTTAATAAACAAACAATAATATAATTTACAATACCAGTTATTACAAATAGTTATTACAAACAATGATTTATATACAAAAGTTTTACAAACTTAAAAGCAATATAAAGTCTTCTTTCTAGTCTGGAACTTCCTTGATGTCTTATCGAGGGTT
>NW_013666015.1:27483-65798 GCF_000517525.1 Limulus polyphemus | reverse complement strand
CTTAAAAGCAATATAAAGTCTTCTTTCTAGTCTGGAACTTCCTTGATGTCTTATCGAGGGTTCACGATGAGGGAGTTAATTTCGAGTTGATGTAGGTACAATTCACTTAATAGGAAGTTAGCTAGCTCTGTGAAATTCATTGATCACTCGCCGATTTTTCCTACCGGTGATGTTAGGTAATGTAAAGCACTAATGTCCGATGTGAATACACTGAAGTTAAATGATTTGTAATTTTCGAAATTTATAAACGTTTCTAGTCAATATATCTGAAATTCCCGATCAATAAGCGTTAATCACAGTTATAGCTTACGAAGTTTATATCACACCAACTATAGCAAACCAATAATAGATACTGTTTTTAGATGCATCGCGTTGGTTATATTTATAGCTGTGTGGATAGTTTCTCCAAAATTCATATTACGTAATAATACAAAGCTACACTGGTGTTTAGGTACACACATATATTGTTGATTCTTGCACTCGAAAATCTTCTACAACTTTAGAGAATAGGCGGGAGTTTCACAATACATATTTAACAGTATAAGTATAAGGACTGTTAAAACCTAAGAAAACACCCATCGTAGTCTTTGTGCCTTAATAGTCCGCACTACTTGTATGAATTCCAGTTGCTTTAGTATTGTAAACAAAACTCACATAGGAAGCTGCATTAACTCTTCAGCGGAGTCAGTTATAAGCAAGCAAATCTGCTTTGCAACAGCTCAGTCGTCCTCGTAAGTTTAGACTTACAAACAGCTATAGAAATGGGAATACTCAGAGCTATGTTTATGATAGATCAGTATTACATTTAAAAAAACAACAACAAAGATTAAAGACAAATTCTAATCTATACTTGCATTCGTTTTGGATTATTTTTAAATACAGTTAGAACGAGATTATTTGTGCAAATAGCCCGTTGGCTTTGATGTGACTGATGTATTATTATATATTTATTTTAATATCGATGTTTACTTAAATTAAATCTATACTTAGAAATGTACATAACGTATGCCCCCCCCCCAGTGGCACAGCGGTATGTCTGCGGACTTACAACGCTAGAGTCCAGGTTTCAATACCCATGGTGGGCAGAGCACAGATAGCCCATTGTGTAGCTTTGTGCTTAATTACAAAGAAACAAACAAGAAAATATTATTTCATATATGTAAAAGGAAATCAAGAGGTAGACTCTATGTATTCAAACACATTCGTTCATATGGTTAAGAGTTTGAAAAAATCTTAAATAATTTTTTGAATACTACTAAACATTTTTAATCACCTTTCAATTAAGTAATTTATTTTAGCGCACCACAACAGTGATAAGCCTTATTTTAAGGAGAAATTAAACACACTTACATTTCTCAATAATCAAACTAACGTATTTATTTTCAGAAACATGTTTATTTGATCTACTTAATTTGACAGTTAGTAACAGCTAGCAGCTCTTCAAATCCGAGTTGATTAAATTATTTACTAAATTTACATGAAAAACTTCAAATCTAAAACTAGTGAATTCTGTGTTTGTTATAAACATCAACGTTTAAACTTCTGGTAATAAGTTGGCAAACAACGATTTATAAGCATAATGAAGTGATTTATTTTTTGGAGTATGTTCCCCCCAAACGAAATCACTTCATTATACTTATAAATCGTTGTTTGTCAACTTATTATTATATTACCATAATATGATTCCCTACTGAAGTAAACTTCTGGTGATATTATAGGTTAATGTTTCACTAAACTATAACTTAAGATTTAAATCTTATTGACCTGTATATTAAATCTTATCATTCTGAATAATAATTAAATACCGTTGAAATGAGTAAATAATATTTCTCCATTTGAAAATACTGTCTCTAAATTGTTTTAGAAATTCATGGCATTATAGTTTTACATTAAAGTACAAAAAAACACAATAATTCCAAGGGTAATTTGTCATAGAGGGATTGTATTTCAGCTTGTTTGTTTGTAGTTAAGCACAAAGATATACGATGGGCTATCTGTGCTCTGCCCACCACGGGTATCGATACCCGGTTTCTAGCGTTATAAGTCCGCAGACATACCGCTGTGCCACTGGGGCACATGCATTTCAGTATCATATATGACTGAGTTGACTGGGTTACTTTGGACATGCATTTCAGACTGAGTTGACTGGGTTACTTTGGAATAAATCATCCTGAGTATTCATATTTAAGTAAATTGTAGGTTTTATGAGAAGAAGCAAACCTTAGATTACAATAATATTTTGTTATTTAATAATTCTATATCAAGTTTTAATGGGTTTTATTCTGGATATGTTACAACTATTTTAGTTTTTGTGTAATTCAAAAAACTATGTCGAAAGTATATTCATTGTTGTTCGTGGTCTAGTGCTTGCCTGCCGAAAAGTGAATCTGAAAGTCCATGGTTCGAGTTTTGTTGCCACAAAAAACTCGCTCCGCATTTTGAGACATTGGTACATTAGAAGACTGATGGCCAAATTCCACTATTCGATTAGGGTAATCTAAGAGTTATTGGTGGATATTACTGATTAGCAGCCTTACCTCTAGTCTATTAGTGTATAATTAAGGACGACTAGTGCAGGTAGTCATTCTGTAGTTTTACGCGAATTACTGAATCAAATATTTAACTGAAGAAGTTGCCCTACTTTGGTTTTAGACTAGAAGCAGTCAGGCTTACTGAGTATATCTTCCTTATGAGTTCTATATATTTAATAAAATTACTGCATGCGATTTACTGGTATGATCTGTTTATAATCACTTCCTCTTAAAACTTATTTTTCGTTAGTTAAGAAATCTTCATGCTGTTTAGTGGTGAAACTGATAACAACCTATTTATTAATTTTGTGTTTGAAGTTAAGCACAAACCTACACAATGGGCTATCTGTGCTCTGCCCACCACGGGTATTGAAACCCGATTTGTAGCGTTGTAAGTCCGCAGACGTACCGCTGTGCACTGGGGAGCACCTATTTAAACCAGGAAAGGAAGTAGGGGTAGAAGTTTACTGTTCTCCAGAGGAGACTAGGGGTCTCAGCTGAAACATCTAGAGCTTATTTAAAGTTGATTATTTTATTTTATTTATGTTTTATTAAATTGTTAATTTAACTCACCATTCATATATTAAATAGGTTCTTGTTAAATTCAACACCATTGCCTTGTTTGAATTTCAATAAAGGTATCTCTAACTTATTATCTAACCCAGGAATCCCTGTTTAAAAATTTTAAGTTACAATATTATACATATTGATTTTCATGAATGTTCATCTTAAAAAGTACTAAAGAAATTAAGTAAATGATGAAACTTACGCGACTTGATGAGATTATAATAAAGTTTATTTTATTCTTGATATTTTCATGATCAGAATGTGATAAAGTGGGTTAATCGCACTTATAAAAATATTTATTTATACACTAATACAGATACATTAAGTAAATGATGAAACTTACGAGACTAGATGAGATTATAATAATAATATACTTAGTTTCTTTTATTCTAGATATTCTTCTGACCAGAATGTGAAAAGTGGTTTAATCGCACTTATAAAAAATATCTATTTACACACTGATACAGATGCAAGGTATGGCACCATGTTGCATGGCGGATTCCTGACCATTTAACAGTGTTATGTCGCCAGAGTAGGATTATCGTTGAATCGCTACCCTTTACGAGGTAAGACATTCGTATACAGAGATTGTTAAAAGGTAGCAACATGTCATAACGGGAAGTGCAGTGTCGGGTAATTACGTACAATCTTAACCATCAGAATGAGCAGATCAACGATAGAGGAAGTAGTTACAAGATTAGCACAGGGCCTCTAACATCGTACTTGCGATATGCTCTCAGTAGACGTTTTAGATAATTAGACTATTCCACAGCGCAGAGTTACAAAGGAAAGCAAAAGAGTTCATAATTGCGTTTGTTTATTATGTTTTGTTAATAACGTAATGACATTGTAAAAGTGCTACAGAACTGTTTTTGACATTTTAATTGTTTTGGTATGATGTTTTAGAAGAAAGACTGCACAATTTGTATTTTCCAAGGTATTATCTTTGAAGAGAGTGTGCAATCCCATAGTGGCTGACTTGTTTACATCTACAAAATGAATTCAGCCTGTGACGGATATATTATTTTAATACCGATGTTTGTTTAAACTAAATTTATATTTATAAATGTACATAACTTATACTGTTAAATATGTATTGCGAATCTCCCGCCTATTCTCTAATATTGCAGAAGATTCTCTAGTGTAAGAATCAACAATACATTTATTTACGTAAACGTTGGTGTAGCTTTGTATTATTACGTAGTTTGAATATTCGAGAAGCTCTCCACACGCCTATAAATACAACCAACGCGATGCGTCTAAAAAAAGTATCTATTATTGGTTTGCTATAGTTGGTATGCTATCAACTTCGGAAGCTATAATTGTGATTAACATTTATTGATCGGGAACTTCAGATATATTGACTAGAAACGTTTATAAATTTTGAATATTACAAATCATTCAGCTTCAGTGGATTCACATCGGACATTAGTACTTTTACGAAAACATTACCTAACGTCACCGGTAGGAAAAATCGGCGTGTGTTCAGTGAATTTCACAGAGCTAGCTAACTTCCTATTAAGTGAATTGTACCTACATCAACTCGAAATTAACTCCCTCATCGTGAATCCTCGATAAGACAAAGAAGTTCCAGACTAGAAAGAAGACTTTATATTGCTTGTAAGTTTGTAAAACTTTTGTAAATAAATCGTTGTTTGTAATAACTATTTGTAATAACTGTTATTGTAAATTGTTGTTCATATATTAAAACATATTTGTATTAAAAAGAAACTGTGTGAATCAATCTTGTTGGTAAATATCATAAATTGGATACATATCGGTATTCATTTAATTACTGAATTTAAATTATCATTTAGCTCGGTTTCAGACCTTTCGAAATTTTAATACTACAAACAAAATAAACCCGACTCACTTTATTATATTTCGTATCAACAAATACCATGCAATAAGCACATGGTAACGTGGTTGTTCAAAATTAAATCCTCAAATAAGCTGGATCTACTGAGATATCATACATAGGCTTAGAATAAGAATATATATAAAATAAGCATTAAAAAGATTTTGATAAAGATTCCATTGTCAGTCTTAGTTGTCACCTCGAAGTCATAGCGTACAGTCTTCAGACAGTCCACTGTATCCCACGGTCCAACAAATCCGAAAGTATATATTTATAAAATTGACAATCCACTGATACTTATACATTGGGAAACTCAAATAAAGGCTGATGTATTTTAATTTACATCATACTAAGACACTAATAAAGGCTGATATATTTTAATTTACATCATACTAAGACACTAATTAAGGCTGATATTTTAACTTGCATCATACTAAGACACTAATAAAGGCTGATATATTTTAACTTGCATTATACTAAGACACTAATAAAGGCTGATATATTTAACTTGCATCATACTAAGACACTAATAAAGGCTGATATATTTTAACTTGCATCATACTAAGACACTAATAAAGGCTGATATATTTTAACTTGCATCATACTAAGACACTAATAAAGGCAGATATATTTTAACTTGCATCATACTAAGACACTAATAAAGGCAGATATATTTTAACTTGCATCATACTAAGACACTAATAAAGACTGATATATTTTTATTTACATCATACTAAGACACTACACTTGATGTGATGAATGATGGTTGGAATTACCTAAATGGAATTAGGTAAAAGGTGAGTCTAGATTTTTATATGGTTACTTATTTTTCTTTCCGAAGCAAAAAGCTGATTTATGTTCATGCTAAGGTATACATTTGTATTCAGGTGTATTAAAGCGTCCTTGGAATTATTTTGAACATTTTCTTAAAAATAAAATGTCTGAAAAGTCTAAATAACTATCTATGATCAAAAGGAGTGGTTACACTGTTTCTTGATTAACTTGAACATTTTGATAATATTTTCTGGCGTTAATTATAACTGAACGGTAAATATTCACAGAATAAGAAAGTTTAAAGGATTCGTGATAATGAAATTTAAAATGAGTACTCGTAGTTAATCATCAGTGATTCTGGGTGTTTTGTTTTCTTAGAGTAATGAAATAATTTGTTTCCGACTTTTCACTTTTCGCTCCACCGTAACGTTAACACTAAATTATATAAGTTAACGAAGCTTCATTCAATGGCTATTTGATTCTCATCCCAGTGTGAGATAGGATATATTCCATTCTAGAGCGGATACAATAAGGCAAATTTCAAACCAAATTAATGTTTTATAAATTAAATTTTATTGTTTGGCTGATTTTCAATTATTGTAATATGAATGCCCTTTCCTCTTTTATACTTCTGCCGACTTTAGTTGAAGAGCAATACGAGAAACGAGATAAAACTTGAAACTCGACACAGTATCTCTACATAGTACCAGCCATATACTGTAAGTATTTGCTAAAACAATTTCAATTATTTTGGTATAATATGAAACAAGTTCGAAGTAATTGCTTTTATATTGATAGAAAAATATTAGCATACATGGTAATGTAAAATACTATTTAAACAAAATTGAACAGGAAATGAGTAGCAACGAAAACTGGTAATTGTACTTTTTTCTTGTATGATAGATTTTCAATTTTATTGATTGCCTGCTTTTCCTTTCCTAACAATGTCATAATATAATTGGATTTTGTTTCGAATAACTTTGGTAAAATAGGAAATGAGCACGTTGAAAGAATCTTCCATCAAAACAATTAGTCAACAATGTGTCGAGGTTACAGTTTCTAAGAGAAAAAGAATCTTGTTCTTTGACTTCATTTTTCCAGCCTTATTCAACTACATATTAAATTGATTTGGTTCTTCAAAAGTGTAGAAATAAAATAAATAAAACGGCTAACAAGTATCACACAAACGTCCGATTAAATCCATATCTTGTTTTATTTGACTACAGGTGCTAATAAAATGTGACCATGAATTACTCTGTTAATATAGTGTTTAAATTCCCAAACAACGTCTGACAATTAATATGTTTATCAACAGACAGAAAAAAAAAACGCCTAATATTATCGATTATCTCTTTAGTGTTTTGGATGGCACAATAAATCATTGAATATAACCATATATTATTGCGAATTTTAACATAATTTGTAAGTAAACCTATTGTGGTAACATAAATTTATGGGTATTGCATGGCAATTCTTTCACTCAGTTACGAATAAATTGACTTACGCATATAAAAAATATCATATATTATTTTTATGTACGTAGCAATCAAAATAAGATTAAAAATAAAAATTATGTTAACGATACCTTTGGGTTTTAGTTATATTTTTGAAGTTTCAAGTGCATAGTATATTTGGATACATTAGTCAGGCTATGAAAAATAAAAATTGAAAGGAGGACTGTCAGTATCAGAATTTGTATTCAAGTAGCATCTCATTGAAATGTATAGAAAAAGTTTAGGTAAATAGGATCATCAGAAAGAAAATGGCGAGCGTTTATATTTTGTCAAGAGAGGGTGCTGTTGTATATATATATATATATAACTATTTTTACATATTATTTTAAGGATGTCTCTGAAATAACAACATAGAGATTTCAGTCAAGTGCTTTACATAGAGATTATATTTGAATTCTAACTCTGACGTTGACGTTTTTGTGGAAGGAGTTGCTCGTCCTTCCTTACATTTCTCAAAAATCAAATTAAAATTCATCAGTATGGTTATACAATTTTGAACGATATATGTTAAGTTGAGGTTATGGACTTTTCATTGTTGATCGATGCAGAAGTTGATTTAAGTCATTGTTTATTCTAAAGAAGTGGTAGCCTTCTTTGTGAACAACGTTTTCGTACAATTGCCTTTGTCTTTATCAAGTATTCTCTAAACTAATTTTATAAAACCTAACTATGAGTAAATCATGAACCTACTGCTTCGTGCCGAACCCCTGAAAAAAATCAGATCCCTTTATTGTCGTCACTCAAGGTCATAACAAATGTTCGTATTTCCATAGGATTAAGGGTAATGTTGAAATCCGGGATTTTAGGGGCGTCTCTTTGACGATCTGAAATAAAAACATATAAATTTCAACCAAGCATATTAGCACAATCTGAAATAAGAAAATAGTAAAAATTCCAGTCAGTTATATTAGCATTAAATGTTAAACATTCCACAACAAATATCAAGAGGTAAGCTATATTATCTAAAGTATTGAGTTATAACATTCCTATCAGTTAATAAACCTTTCTGTTCTTAATAAATATGCATAGTAATTCTATGATACACTACTGCGTAGGGTTATAAGGTCCACCAGTTGCTGTGGAAAGTTACTTGTAGTCGAAACTTTAAAAATGCTTATCAAAGGTGAATAATAATTACAATTGGCATTAGTGGTATCACTGTCAGAGTTTTTTCCGTCTAATTATTCATGTCCAAATCCAATTTAGATATTGCGCTAAAACAATGGGAGAGTATTGGATTTGCTAATGTGGGATACTGGCTTAGGCGCCAAAATTTATCCACTTCACATTTACACTTCCTGTAAACCATGTAAATGTGTGTTTCGAAATTAAATAACTCATCTATCTTTGAATATATCATTCTCAACATTAACGAGTGTACAGAACTGTAGATCACGATAGTCAATACATATAGGGGTATTCCTGGAGTTCAGAAAAAAGGCTGCAGACCATTAGTTTCCTATTACTATTTTTAATCTAAGATATCAGTTCTCATGGTGTTCTGAGTGCCGGATCATGTTTAAAAACAACGGAAGAAGTTTGGATGAAGAGTTTTGAATTTAATTATAACCATAAAAACACTTTGTGAATATAATTGTGTCGTCCCTGTGAAGAGTGGCTGGGATAATATCGTGGTGTAGGTACGATTTAACTAGTTTAGACTTGTTTTACTGTTGACAGTAAAAACATACATAAGTAAATCGCTGTATTATGATAGCATGTTTATGTCTGTGCTACTTGCACTTATAGACGATATGGGAAAACAATACTTCTTTGAGCGTGATAAAATACCATACGCCGTCTTCAGAAACGTATTAAGATAAATAACTTTCAGAAGCTACTCAGGTCAGCTTAAACATCGATCCTAATCTGAATTCAACCATACTATTCTGAAACGTTTTGGAACACCACTTGAAGCAGTAGACAGAACAAACCGTGATACTTCATTGCACTTGGATCTGTTCTAAATGAGATGTGGAAAATCTATTTTAACTAAATTTTTAACAAAAGCTAGTAGCAAGAGTTATTGACAGGGACTAGACTGTGATTGATACCAAATATGAGCTTACTTCCAGTCCAAATGAGAAGCAAACGGCCAAACATAATATTCTCCATCTCAAACTTTCTGAAAATATATTTCTCGGAAAAGTATATCTTATAGAATATACTGTAAATTAACGAAAGGTTTCTTCGAATTCTGTAAGTATCTGTCACATTGTTTCTTATATTTCCTGATGTGGAAAAAGTTATTTTCAATTGTTGCTATAAATCAGAATAAGTGTATGGCTGTAAACTACGACTATAAACACATTGGATGAATCAACACTATTGTAAAGTATTTACTTTCAGATAAAGTTAACAGTTTCCATTACGGTTTTTACACTTACAATAAAGGTTGGCCAGACACGCGATAAAGTCTCACACTAACAGAGTTGGACTGCATCATTACATAATGTTTCTTCTCTATGGAATCAACTACCAAAATCGTATAACTCAAACGTGTAAGCACCCACTTCCACAAAATATGCCGAATAATGGAATCAAAGATCCATTGTTGTAATTTTTGTTCTAATTAACAGTAATATAAATGTTTGATAGAGAATATGGCACACCACTTAGATGGTTAGCCAAACGGGGTTGTGACGTTATGTAAATACTGTGTAACAAGAAAGAAAAACAAAAACCAACTAACAACAGGAGATTTCTAATACTATTTAAAACTTAACAATGGTTTTATAATCTTTAGTATGATAATGACAAACTTAGATTTGTATTTTTGATAGTGCATGCAGAGTATATGAAACTAAGCAATATTTATATTACATGTTCAAGTTCAGCCTCTACAAATATTGTAAAGTATATTACTTATAACTTATAAAATCTTCCCCAATCCTGTGAACAAATACTGCATCATCAATACGGGGACTTAAACATACAGTATAACATTCGCGGGGGCATAGGTGTTTCATAAACACTATTTTCACTTCTTTCCTTTTAGTTTAATTAATTATTGTTTTATTTTGTCTACAAGATACTTTCCATTGTTTATGTGGCTTTTGGATAAGAGATTTCCACGTACTGCTACTAAACCTCTTTATCTTGAACTTTGATACATGACCTCCAAAAGTTAAACAGTCTAAACTTTGGATGCAGTATGTTTCTTTATAAATTTGATCAATATCTATTCATCTTATATGGAAATATCATGCCCACAAGTGTGGGGAAATTTTTCTATGTACTAGTGACTTTTGGACCTATGAAAATTAAACAGCCCTAGAAAGTTGCATGTAGTGTTTGTTATTCAAGTTTGGTCGAGTACGTCCATTGATTAGAACGGTCGAGCAGACGGACCGACAAAGGCAAGCAATAATTTAAGGAACCCAATATATCAGCCACTTTCGAAAGGTATACATATTTTCTTTAGAGATGAAGTAGGAAGGTCTGTGTTTCGAAACTGCTCGGAATTCAGTGTTTTTTGAATGATAAATAAGCCATTAGTCTACCGAAAAACAATATTTATGAAACAAAACCTGAACATGCTTTATACGTTTAGAATAATTTTATGTAAACTACAAGTTATTTTTACAAATCTATACGAGACTAGAATATTATTTTATTACCACCAGCTTTGTGTAGAAATGAACAATTCTGAATGAGTGCTTATCTAACTTGTGATGTATTTTTAATGAACTGTGTTAGTCAAATTGCAATCTAAAATGTGCGTAAGTTCTCTCAGATGAAGTTTTATTCTGTAAACTGCATAAGAAATCACGAATATTACCGTTATTACTAGGTGAACTGCCTTCCTTATTCCACGTTAACCTCGAAGCATCTTTAAGCAGTTGATTAGCTCCAAGCGTTGTTTCTGTAACGTTCGCTACGTTAAACGGGGTAAACATATCCTAAACAAAGAACAGAAGTTTGATAATCATATAGATTCGAAGTAAATTGATTTTAAAAAGGTAAGAGAATTACATGAAGATAATTATTTTCCACACATTGATTAGCATTAATTAATGTCACAAATTAAAACAACAGATGACTATAATTATAGAATTTACGATGATTAGAACTCATTGAATTATCAATTAGAGTCCGTCGCGCTTAGATATATTTTCCGTTGTAATGGTTATTCCATTTTAACAAGTTAAATCGCTAATTTGGCTTAGCATCACTTTGAAAAATTTATATCTGTTACGTTCATCTGGGGAATGTGAATCGGAGTTTAAAGAACGTGACATCTTTAAGATACTGTCAATAATAGTTAAACTATTATCAAATAATCCACCTTAGTTAAGACTAAGTTAAAATAACGATTTTATCTACGACATTATGGTACTGGATTTAAGAAGAACTTACTTTTAGAGACACATTGGTAGTTTTTGATAAGTCACCGGGATGGTCAGTTTTCTCGAAAAAGTGCTCTAGTCGTAAAAGAACAGAATTTCCACTCCATTGTTCCAGTGTTAATAAGTGAATATTAAGAGGGAGAGGGAGCTTTAATCCTGAAAACTAATAAAGAGATGAATAGCTTCAGTGCCAAACAATAAGTATCACTTACACACTCAACTGGTCTGAACTAAATTCATGTGATCAATTAAAAGTGCTGATAATCGATTATATTATTCCAGAATAAACCAAAAATAGTTTAATAAACGTAACAACTGAATGATAACATATGAAGTAGTAGTATTAAAAGTTAATATTATCACTTTCGCAGCTTTCCTTTTTCCTATCTTTTTTATTATTTTTAAAATGCGTGATTAAGTTGTGATTCCAACTAACACATCCCTTGTTGTTGATAAGGTAGGAATTCTCATCCTTAGAGGTGTCAACTTATATCAAATAATAGTTCACACTACTGTTATGCGTTTAAAGGTGTGACTTTATAAACAGAGTGAAAAGTCATGTAAGTGCTATGTGAAAACAAAAAAAAATAAGTCAACAAAATCGTTTTTATTAAGGTAGTTTCATTGTAGTTTTAAGATGATATGAACATAATTTGTTTTTGAATGACAGTAGCTTTTCAAAATGTATACATTTAAAATGAAGCTTATTTGTATACTATTTCTCTTGTGGGTGTAAAATCACATATTCTGACAAAGGGTGTGAATTCAATATTTTGGGGGAGCACCTTCTGTATCAGTACTTCACACCGAAAAAGATTTAAAATCACACTTTTATTTTCGGAGTGTATCATATACTAAGTATAAAATCTAAACATTTAAATAACAAAGTAAAAATGCCGTTTACATGACTATCATCACATTTTCAAATATATGTCTATATATATACTAAAACGGTTTTATTTCATTTAAATTTGAAATTGTTGTTTGGACACCAGCTTTTTAAGGATGTTTTTTCCAAGCACAAACTGCATTGATTTGGGGATATCTAGTTCATTTTATCTCAAAAAATTAATATCAACTATATACCAACATAAATATAATCTAACTTGACTTTCTTATGTATATGTTCAATAATTAAGTTCATCGGACTTTGAACTGTAAGTTAACTTTTATTACATATATTTCCTTTAAGGTGTTGTTGAACAAACTGCTTTTACCTCAGTTCTAAACTGTTTTGCCCAGTCTCGCTCAGAACCTGTGTATGTTGCAAACGACAGCCAAGGCTGAAGCAGTAACTTTAAAGCCAACTGCCGATGAAGTTTTCCAGCATCCGATATAGAACTCAATACAATGAGATGACGACCACGGACAACCAATCCACGCCCATCAACTCCTGTCTCGTTCAGTGCTTCGCCAACACCGAAAGCATCATCACATAAAAGACGGCGGTGGATCTAAAACAAGAGATGAAAGACGGTAATAAAGACAGGGATTGAATAGTTTCCATAAATGAGTTAATTAGACAGTATATAAATTTATATGAAATTAGCGCTGTTCAGTAGCTAAACGTCTAAAGGCAGTTAGACAAAAACAAAATTACCATTCACGATGAATATAGAATGTACAAAATAGTTTTTGCAGCCTATTGCAAAACAGTTGAAACGTTGTCGTCATTGTTTTTCTTGACCGAATCAGGTAGCTAACCTGATGAATGTGGATGAATGCGAGCCGAAATATACAAATTCGTAATATTTCTCCTTAAAGTTGTTAAATGTGTAAATGTCAAACGCAATAGCTGTAAATGAGAACGTATAAAGCCCTAAAGCTTACCCAGCATTAAAAAATGCCTCATATTTGAAGAAATTATTAATCTTTAAAAGGACATATACATCTAATCCATAATTAGTCAGCAGCTTATACGATCACCTAAGGTAAAATTTGAATTACGTTATTTTTGTAAGGTTTAGTTAATAGATAAGCTATGCAATGGGCCATATGCACTCTGTTCTACCACGGGGAACAGAAACTGCATTTTAGCGTTGTAAGTCCGTAAATTAATCGCTGACTCTTCGGGGGATTACCCTTTAAGATTTGAATAAACTACTTTAATGCTTTCAAGAGAGACGTTCAGATTTTAATAGCTCATATGCTAGATTTACCAAGTAACTTTATTTATTCAACATTATTATTTTACTTATTGTCTATTGTACGCATAACATGACTGGTCAAATACTTGAAGTTCCCAATAACTTCCTTGAACAAAGGCATGTTTGTTGACAACTCCCATGTCATTTAAGAGCTTATATGTTTCATATGGAATCACCGAATCTGGTTGCTGAGGTGACTGATCTATGGCTAAATCATCTTCTATCTCAACCCGAGACTCCAGTTTATGGTTAATCTGTGTTTTATCACAACATGGAGAGAATCCGCCGTCAGCTGTCATCAAGATGTGATTTATAGTGGAGAACTCATATGTTCCTGCCACCTCTATAAGGTCAATATCAGGGGACGACCTTGCAATGATCCACAGGTGTGCCTTTATGGAGTGAGATGTCATGAGAGTGATCTCTTCTAAGCCCTCCTTTACAATATGTTTTTTCGTCCATGCACCCCTTATCAACATTCTAGTCTTTGTCATTTTGTCCATGAGATTGTGGTCACAGCAGAGTCTCTCTTCCGCGAAAGTTCTGTCTGTTGTTTTGCCTCGTTTTTCCGTGTCTCATATGTTTTCCTGCATGTTGTGTGGCTCAATACTTTTGTTTGAAGTGGACTACCTTCAATTTGTTACCATCTGTGATCTCTGTCACTCTGAACAGGTTGGCTTTGGACAATACTTCTTTCAGATGATTGGCACATTTTCCTTGACACATCATTTCCAATAAGGCATTGTTTATTTGATGGCTATTTTGAAAATTTAACCTATCTTTGAAGCTAATATTATCTATATTTGTATAACATTTTGTTCCCATGTCTTATAAAGATAGATTAAAACACATACATTTGAATAGTTATTTGCTAGAAGGCTAGATAATTACCAAAATAATATAAAATTGGCTCCATGGAAGACCAGATTCAAAATGGCCTACAAAAATGCCACACTTTTTTGACAAAGTATAACTGATAAAAATTAGCAAAAATCTACAAAAATGTTCGTGATATTACAAAATACTACACAGTATTTCTCGAATATCTGGTTTATTGAAATGAACTTTGGAGAAATGTCAACCATGCACATTAGAAAGATGAAAGGGATCAAAATCTCCTTGTTCTTTCTTGAGCCTGTTTTGATTTAAATGTCAACGTAAATCGGTAGTCACAAACAGACGATACTGAAAAAAAATGGTCAAAAAGTAAAAACGTTTTTATCCAGTTTTGAAGCTGTTTTCTACAAACAACCTTTGTCGACAAAACAAAAATTTAAAAACGACTTAAAGCTTTTCTGTATAGATGTATATATATCGCAAGGTAATGGCTAAAATAGTCGGGAATTTCACCCTTTAGAATATATCTTTATTGAGGTAAATTCAACAAAGTGTTTTAAATTTCCATAAAGTTTCTGCAAGTATGTAATTGTTGACTGGAATGGGCTAACTCTTTTACACGGGTAAAGGCTATAATACTGAAATCTTTGTTTTTAAGTCTCAAGCTAGTGTACATGTGTTTCTATATAGATTTGTTGGAAAATAGCCTATTCAAAGGGCAATACCTAGCTTAGCTTAAGTTTGCATTAAGAACATTGGTTGAAGTACTGAACCTGTGGATTTGTGGGATTAAAGTAAGTTATTACTACAGTTCTGACACTTGCTTTTGAATATAATTCCCTTGATCTTCATCTCTGATTTTGTAGCTTTCAACCCTAGCAGCCATATAATGCAAAAGAAGCCCGGGCAGCTTCGATTGAAAAGACAAAAAAAAAAACGTGTTTGGTCGTTTTGCTTCACTGTACATGTATGACTTATTGTTTTCTTAACAGTTACGAACCTGTATTATGTATGCATTTTTGTTTTTCTGTTGGATATCAGTAAACCTGAATTCTATAGACTAAATAAAAAAGAATAAGTTTGTGCAGAATTATTTTGAACGGTCTTCCTTTTCTATTGACTGTCTGGTACAGTACTATTCGTGAATCATTGTTATCATGTAAGGTAACTTCTGAGATCACGATAAACTTATGTAAGAAATGAGGACGATGAGATGGTAATGCTAAGATCACACGATCCAGTACTCTATGCCGTAGGGCGTAGAGCACTTGAACGAAGCATGACTCAATGCCTGAGACACGGTTGTTATAATGTTGTGCCATAGAACTGACCACGTAGAGAGCTGAGCAATCCACAGGGACAAGTTCAAAGCTCAAACGTAAGGACTTCAAGAGAACTTGGACATGTATGCAGATAATTTAAGGATATTACGTAGAAAGGCATTTCATACTATGCCTCCTGAAGATCATGATTAAATGCGTATTTACAAGCTTATTGAGGAGTTGCTGAGCAAATCCGCACGGCACCATGTGGCAGCATGGTACCGCAACCCAGGTTTCCTATGGGCCAGCAGAGTATTTTGGCAGAGGTGCCATGAATGCACCACCGCTACAGCCAGAGATTTACTCCACAAAGCACCATGAGCATAAGGGCAGAACTATCTGCTTCAAAAGTGGCATGTCTGATCACTGGTTGCAAGAATGTTTGTATCCTGTTGTCAGACAGGATAATCAGACACAAAACAGATGCAAGACAGTTAGAAATGAGCAATGTCTGCAGTAGCACTAATTGATTTTAAACAGTAGAGCCTGAGTTATATATGGTTTTCAACTTGGGCAATTACAGCAGTCAGTTCGCACCATAGGTCATAGTGGCTGGTCCGGAGAGCCATGGATAGGTTGTTCCATGCTATATGCTTTTAATAATACATGGAGGATCGAACACAGGATTTTAACCTTTGTAAGTCCTGAAATTTACCATTGATTGATTGGGGGATATTACTTGTGGAACTTATTACCATGTTTAGCGACCTGTTATGAATTTTGTGAATTGGTCATTTTTCCTAATTTGAAAGTTTGAAGCGAAGTCGCTCTTGCGATAAGGCAAAAAGGAATTGTAATGGCAGATACAGTTATAAATTTCATCATTCTATAACTAGTATAGAATATATATATCTTTATTAAGGTATAATCGTGTGATACTTTTCTAAAATTATATGCGGTTTTTGTATATAGTTAATCATATATGTTTTCACGAGCTGTCTCATGGTCAAAAAAATGTGGTAATACTATTATACAAGTATGGCTTACATACCGAAACTTTTATTCTTAAGTCCTAAGCTACAGTATATACGTTTCTGTACGCGTTTCTTGAAAAGTAGCTTATCCATAAGCCAATACGTAAACATGTACAGCTGGCTTGGTTTCAGATTACGTGTAGAACATTGGTTGAAGTATGTAACCTATGGACTTGTGGGGTATTTGGCTGTTTCTTTTTAAATCTTTTGGCCGTCTTTCTTATTTTGTAGCTCTTAAGCCTAAATGAAACAGAAGAACAAACCCAGCCAGTTAAGGTACCAATACACTGTGTTTGTATGAGAATAAATATTTTTTGTGTTACAACTACACCTAGGTTTGCTTGTTTTCCTTTACTGTCTATGTTCAATGTATTCTTCGTTTAACAGTACTGAACATGCGTTTTGCGGGAATTTTCGGTTTTTCTCTCGGATGGGCTTGGCGTGATCTCTGTGGTTAGAACGCTCGACTCGACTGAGGGTCGCGAGTTCGAATCCCCGTCACCGAACATGCTCGCCCTTTAAGCCGTGGGAGCATTATAATGTGACGGTTAATCCCACTATTCGTTGGCGGTGGGTGGTGTTCACTAGCTGCCTTCCCTCTAGTCTATCACTGCTAAATTAGGGACGGGTAGCGCAGATAGCTCTTGTGTAGCTTTGGGCGAACTTCAAAACAAACCAAAAACAAATTATTTCGGACATCAGTGAACCAAAGTATCACAACAGTTACTTAATCTTTGAATAGAATACCGAATACAACAAACTATCATCAAGCAGTATGTGACTACAAAATAATTTATATATAGCAGTTAATACAGTAGGAAATGTGTAATTAACAGTCAGAGACAAGAAATCGAAAATTACGTTTCTGTCCTAAAAACGACGAATATAAGGAAGATTTTAGGTGAGTAAGAACGATGGATAATCAAGTAAGAAAAACGTTGAAAGGGTCAGTTGATGAATCTATGAACTTAGAAAGCTTGAAAGAGAAATATAAGAACATATATTGGTTTATATTTTAAATCTATAATATTTTTGATTCTCCTATTTAATTATTACTATTTCCCACCGTTTGAAATTTCCTTACCTGAACTTATTTTAATGATAAATATTAATCCAACAGCACTTATCGAAAACATATACATTAACATTTGAGTCTGATTCCCATTTCCTAAAGGTTATGTCCTCAGGTGGGACAGCGATAGGTTTACAGATTTACAAAGCCAAATTCCGGGGCTCGATTCCCCGCGGTGGACACAACAGACAGCTGAAGGTGGATTTGCTCTGACACAAAGCAAATCAAACCTAAGGTTTATTTATATTGATTAAAACTATGAGTAACCAGGTATTTTAATTCACAACGATTGTTTTATGACCAACTGCATAACAGTATTGTGTATCTGCTAAAAAGTAACATTTTTAATAGGAATATATATGTTTAGTTCTGATCTATATAGGTAGCTTGCTTTGAATAGAAGTTAATATTGATATAAACTGAAACGATACTGACCATCAATTCTAGAGAACCGTCGTTCAAGCTCGAGCCGCCTTGTGATCGATCCGTGAGGATGGTCAGCTGGACATTCTTTGAATCGTCCTGAAAAGGAAATCTACAGAATTATAACACATGTCTTTACCCAACATCACACGGATTATGCACAAAATCTCATATGATTTGCATTACATGATAATAAATTAAAAACATAATGCGTTAACATCATGACACAATGTTACAGATAATATGTCTTAACAAACTCGTAAAAACTCAAAAATGGCATGTTTTAACAGTGTAGACCCGCACGTGACCTTCTGGTTAGCCTTCCCAGGCTGTTAATCCGAAGATTCGTGATTCCTGACACAGTGCCCCAAAAGCGCGCTACGCAGTTTTGGGCAATGGATACTCTGTAAGAGCGACTGATAAATTCTACTGTTTGATTAGATGATAGTAAAGTCACATCTAATATATCAGTCCAAAATTATTTAAATTGATTCAAAGGCTATGCGCATGCGTATGTAGCCCTTTTTTATGTTTGCGGAAAATTCACTCACTTTGTCCATCAACTTGATTTAGGATGCACTTATTCCTATTAAGAATTGACTCATATCAATTTAAACATAGCAAATTGCTGTTTATATCTACAATCAGTAGTACAAACTTAGAAACTTTCTTCTTTGATTATCTCAGTGTATTCATTCTGTCTCACATCTCATGGTCTTTTTTCTTTTCGTTAAACTCCTGTCTTTTATATTACTTTCTCAAACCGAAGCCGAACAGGTTCCTTTTTCTTTGTTATTGTGCACTTGTTTCTTGTATATCGTATTATGGTTTCACAACCACAGTGGATTTTGTAGTCTCCATACCGTTATTTTTTAACAACTTGGAGTTCTGTAATCTCACAATCCCATAGAGACTGGCCAATAGCCAGCCGTTTTTTCACCTTTCTCAACTCCAACCGATGTTTCTTACACCTAACTTCATAGGAAAAGCATAGTTTAGATGTAACATGTTTTAACACGTTAGCGACATAAAAAATTATATGTTAACAGAATGGCACAGTATTACGTGTAATGTGTGTCGATGAACTGGCACATCTTCACGTGTAAATATTTGCTAACAAACTTGAATAGTACCATATCATATGAGACCTGTTTTAACAAGTTATCCAGCATAACATGTGATGATCTTATTTGTACACAAGTCTTGAAAACACACTTTTACAGGTGTCGTATGTTGATAAGGTTCCCAGCATTACGTAAGATGTATGTTTCCCATGATATCTGATCAAGTGTCAAATGATTATCAAAAAAACCTAGAATTAATTTAATCTTTATATCAACCATTAATAAAAAATTTTAATCGGATGTTTAATTACGTAATAACTTACTTATACCAGAAAACTAATCAATAAAAATTATAATTGATAATAATAATAATTAGTTTAATTACGAGTGACAGGCAAACCACAAAAAGCCCCTATGACCACTCTGCCTTCGGTCATCAGTTGGGTATCCTCGCTCTTAGCGGTGGTTTTGGCCTTATCCCAAATAACATGTACATCAAAATTCTCACTTCACAAACTATATCAGGGTTAACCTATTTCCATAGTATTCTTGGTTCGTGTATTTCAAAATGTAATATATATATAAATTATATTTTAAAAACCATGTACAAAGGAAAATAAGTGAACTTAATATCCTCCTCTGAATAACTTCAGGCAGAATTAAACATGTTCTTCTCTAAGATCACCTGTCTTTTAAATGCCATAGAACTAAGTAATACGAATTCAGAATGTGACTGCAATAATGATCGCTGGATCTGTGAATGCGTAACAATTTGAGGATTGTCTGAAGTGTGAATTTTCTATTTACCCACCCTCCTTGGAGGTTCAAAAACATTAGTAAATTTCAGGAATGGCCGGATGTAACCTAATGATTATCCCATCACAACCGGTAAGATACTTTGTGGATCGGAAGGTCATAGGGTCGTTATAAAGTGACAGTCAACCCCATTATTAGATTAATGAAGAATAATCGTGTAGGCGGTAGGTGATTCTGACTGATTGTCCTATCTCTTGTAAGCAATACTGAGACTTCGTACTTGGCCGTTTAGACCACGTGTCGCATATGAGTTTAGGCACGAAATACTAAATTTTTGAAAGAAAATATTCACAGAAAAATGTTTCATTCTTTTAAACGGACATAGTCAATCAAGTTTAAAAGGGGAAATTCATGATGGAGCAATAAACAGTAATAAGTAATATAAGGAAACACGCAGCGGAAATCAAATAATTAAATATCAGAAAAATGTTTCACGAACGCTATTGCCTGTTTTATATTACCAATCTAAGTTTTATCAAGACAGATCTTATTACTTTAAGAATATATTCGTAGCTGAGTAACTAAAGATTGGTTGGATGATAAAATTAAATGGTGAATATAGCGCTTCAAGTTGATATTGTCCTGTTTATAATCTTTAATATTTGACTGAGCTTTTGAAATATATCAGTATTAGAGAAAAACGTAAAATTAGTTTCAATTTGGTTTGTTTGGAAGTTTCGCGCAAAGCTATACGAGAGCTATCTGCGATAGCCATTCTTAATTTAGCAGTGAAGCAGAGGGAAGGCAGCTAGTCATCACCACCGCCAACTCTTGAGCTATTCTTTTACCAACGAATAGTGGGATTGATTGGAACATTATAACGTCCCACAGCAGAAAGGGCGAGCAAGTTTGGTGGGACGGGGATTCGATTCGAACCCGCACCCCACAGATTGCGAGTCGAACGCCCTAACCACCTGGCCATGCCAGACCTGAAATTAGTTTCAACTCGCCAATAAGAGATTAAGAAAAACGTTAAATAATATTACGGTTTAAAGTAAAATTAGTAAAACTAACGGTTTGTAAATGCTTTTAAAAACATTTGAATAAAACAGCTAATCTATAAACAAGAGTGTTATAAAGTGCTATAATTAAAAATGACTGTATAATTGTAAATGATAAAAGCTATAAGATACTTTTTTAATCCTTTACTAAATATGTTTATAAATAATCCAGCAACTGCCAATGTTGCTGGTATTTTGTTTTGTTTTGATGTATAATCCTTTACTTACCACTAATAACCAAAAATACTTTAGGTGTCTGGATAGCACATAAGAATTTTATGTTATTAGGGTGAGTTAAGAACTATATATCAAAACTAGACAAACTTCTTATCTTTCAGTATATTACTCAACGTATAAATACCGACATGAAGTGTTGGGCAATAAATTGGACTTTTTCAATCAAAATGGTACCTTAAGGAACAAAGTGGCTTAAAGGCTAGGTCAAAGAACTTTTAGGCAACAGGCATAGACATACTTAATTGCAACAGCACCTTAAGGGACACAGTGTCTTCAAGGCTAGGTCAGAGATATTTTAGGCAACAGACATAGACATATTTAATCGAAACGGCACCTGAAGGGACACAATAGTTTAAAGGCTAGATCAGAGTTCTTTTAGGCAACAGTCATAGACATATTTCATTTAGAACGCTGACCATAAAGAAGATAGTAATTAGAAGTACCTCGGCTGAAAATGTGTAATAGGTTCAGTGATATATCTCTGTTTGAAGTTGAACCTTGCTCCTTCCAATCCACAACCAAGACACTGGTCACTAGAGATCATCCCAGCACTTCTTGCACTGATAAAAGGCTTATCTTACTAGACTGATCACTTTTTAACATATCTATAAAAGAGATAACACCTTGAAAACTATGAAAACCCTGTGTGTGATTTGCATAATTAAATGCAAGTGCAATAAACGATAAAAAATGTTACTTGCCTTTAAAAATATCCTGCTGTTAACTGGAAAGTAATTTCCTGATACAGGTTCAGAAATATTCAGGCTCCACGTTGGCCTTTCATTTCGCCTAAAATAACAAGTTTGTTTAAATCATTTATTGATTTAAATGTCCTTCACTTATTCCATTAGATAGCGTTTTTTTACGGTTAATACAAATGAATAGATCGACAGTGTTCTAAATTTACTATTCTGTTGAAGATAATATGAAGTAAAATGATCTAACATTGAAGTATACTAAAATTTGTGCGTGTCCAGGAAATATTTAAATAATATATGTATATTTTAAGGCCAACATATGCCATCCATCAAGCTTGTCAGTACAACCTACAGCCCTCCGGTGGGACAGCTTTAAGTTTACGGATTTATAATGCTAAAATCGGGTGTACAATTTCCCACGATGGATACAGCAGATAACTCAGGGTGGCTTTGTTCTACAAAAACAAACAAACATACAACTTATCATGCGTTATATTACTGATAAATCTGATAAAGCTTCGTATTCGAAATTATTATTAACTAAAATGAGACTAAAAGTTAACAGTAATTAATATTGTTAAGATAAAGGTTTAACAAGGAGTATGCAAAAGTTACTTAGAAAAGAAAAAAATCTTGTTTATTTTATTCAAAAACGTGGATTCTTAGAATTGTTGTTATGTATAACTATTGTAAATATTATGGACTGTCAATTTGTAAAGACAAATAGAAATTTGCATTTCCACTTCTTTCAATCCTTGGCAAGTACAGGTAACAACCATATGATATTAATCTACTAATCCTCTACAAGTATAAATAATAGTGGCAAATTTATTAAGTCCTGTCAGCGTTCAACCAGAGTCAGAAGTGCTGAGTATCTGTTATTGTCCGTACGAAGAAAGTAAGCAACGCACAGCATATCTGTTCATCTCTCAATATTAGAATGAGACAATCAACAGATTAGACGTTATCTTCTACTTAAATGATAATAGAAATACCAGTTAATTTACGTAATACTGTTGCTTTTGATGAGGTTAGGTGTTTTTAAATATTTCAACATTTTTTAAAAATTATGGTTGCTATTAAAGATTAAAAACTTACACTCGTTTCAGAACTTGCCGTCCGTTAGCATCTGTGTAAAATGTCTTTTTTGACTGCAGATCTGTATCAAATCTTGTGATTATCTCTTTCCCAGTGTTGTTACTGAAAGTAACAAGGTATCATAAGACTTATCAGAAAACTTTTAAATGGTGTGTTATTCAATAAGTACTTTATTCATTTAGTCATGGAAGTAATTTTAACTGTATAAGAGTGGAAGAAACATATTTACATAGTTTCTTGATTCATACAATTAAACGTTATGAAATAAAGTACACCTATCAAACGTTACGCTGTTACGTTTTCATATTTGAAATTTGCTACTTACTTGACAGGAATTGGTCCTACTAGCCATTCCACTTCGAGGAACGTAGAATTGTTGTAGATTCGAATAACCTGACTAAGCCAAGGTGAATATGTTTGGTGTATTTCTTGAACTAGCGACCCCTTTAGTGTAAATACAAGAGAAAATTAATTAGTTATGTAAATGACTGGTTTAGTATTTTAGCACATGCACAAAAAATGATCAAGTTGGAACAATAGTATGTATAACGTGTACCTGTCACTCTTATTAACTTTCAACATTTTTCCTCACCTTCACCACAGTTACTGTCACATTTTGGCTAATAGGGTGAGGTGTTGTACCATTAGGCCTAAAGATGTAAGCTCCAGATGCACGGAACTTAAAGTCAGAGTTATTTCCATTCATGCTTTGGTACCAATAAAAGGCCTGTTTGATAGGAAGCTTCATTCCATTAGATAGGTTCATCCCCTTCAATAGCCCAGTCGTTCCATCGATTGTCACTGCTACCTCCTGCAATTGATGTCAATCATATGTTTCGTTATGTTAAAATAATAATAAGATAGTTTAGCCATTCATTTACTTATAACCTACAAATCCAATAAAGCGTGTTACTTTAATAGTTACTTCTGAAATACTTCTTAAGATAAATCGCATAATAATCATGGGAATTTTATAGCAGAAATAGTTTATTTATACGAATAGTTGTTCATATAATAATAAGATAGTTTAGTCATTCATTTACTTATAACCTACAAATCCAATAAGGCGTGTTACTTTAATAGTTACTTCTGAAATACTTCTTAAGATAAATCGCATAATAATCATGGGAATTTTATAGCAGAAATAGTTTATTTATACGAATAGTTGTTCATTTATGTACTGAAATATCTAATTTATGTATAATTCAAAAATTAATTATCACCATCTTATAAGATATTTGCATAATATCACTAATCATGACCATTCCGTTAGAATCTCCGAAATTCACTGTGACAAAATCGTGGTAAAAACGCCTTTAACGATTATTTCAACATTTTTTATCACTGGAAAAATTACAGAAACGTAGAACACGTTGAATATTTGACACGCTACACCATGCATGCTCTACCAGGAAAATTAGTGAGTTTAAATAAAATGACGTGCCAATTTCGAACATCAATGATAATGAAGAGTATGCAAGTTGACAGACTGTTGGAAGTCACGTGAGTTTAAAGAAAGAAAAGATTATATCCTGGTGGAAATGTGGAAAAGAGATATATTAAGTAGTTGTGATGCTTTGTCGTGCGAGATGCACTTTACGTGTAACAACACTTTTGGACACTTAATAGTACAATAAAAACGTCACAGCATTCACATCAGCGTAGACTACTGTCAGAGCATAATAGATGCTCACATGTCAAGATTCCCTCTGGGCTTACAGCATCCACATTGTCCTTACATTGACGGGCACCAGTGAAGTGAGTGGTTTGTAGGGCTGGACTTTGCGTACTGTATTATCACCCTGAAGAATAATAATAATAGTACAATCTCTTCACCTTGAAGAATGATCGACGTAGTTTTGCTTGCGAGTATGAAACCTGTAATTTAGTTTTGTAACGAAATGGTAGTTACTTCATACAATTTTGAAATCATTGCTGAATCTGAGCCAAATATATCAGTTGTGAAGGATTGCGTTAGGAATTGGGAATGTTTTAATAAAGGCTCGTTTTGCGCTTCTTAATATAAGTTATTTCTTGAAGTGGCTGCACTGTAAATGCTTATGGATAAACAAAGTATATAATAAACACACAGCAGGCGCTCTTGAAATATTTTGGCCAACGTTTCACAGTAATAACTTCAGCGTCTTAAAATGGCCTGCTCAAAAGCCTTACATGTTTTGAACCAATAGTATAGATGAACACTGTAAAAGAATAATTCTAAAGATTAGAACATATCCATCCAGTCCTATTAAGTGGCTGAACCTATAAAATATAACAATCTTGCATCAGATGCCTTTCTAACCTAGTTGGTAGCAAAACTACACGAACTAAACAAATGCTTCGAAGATTGTAACAGTTATTCAGCTCAAGGTGTTGTTACATCGTATTAGGACAGTGGTCGCTGGAAACACTATTTATCACATCATGTCTGTATGGTTTTGTAAGGGTAATCTATATAAATCACGCATGAGAACAACTGCACTATTTAGTGTCCATTGATCATAAGAAGTATCAAAATTATACAAGAATAACACTAGTGAATAACGTAACGGGGTAACTAGCTTTTACGTTTTAACTCCATTAGTTTCAATACGTTACGACATTCGAAAACGCTACAACTTGTAATGTAGAAAGTATAAACATATACACCCAAATCGTTTTCACTTTACAGTACAACCATACAGTTGCAGCTGGCTATAAAATCCTCTTTAATTCAATAATAGTAAACCCTGGGAAATATGCTCGATTTATTTATTATAAAAAATTTATCACAAGTAACCAGTATCACTTGAACGTGATGAAAAATAGTGAACTATTCGGAAGTGCTCGAGTTTTCGGTCTCGTATGAAAACCATTACAGCTTTTGTACGTGATCCTGTGTGCTCACTTCATAATCAGAATTATTATAGGAATATTGTAACAACGGATTTGAGTATAAATCTTTCAACAAACTGTTTCTAGATACAAATATAGTTTAACTGACCTTGTTACCCACGATTTCTTCTTCATTTTGGGATTCGAAAACTTCACTTTTTTGTTCCTTTACAAGATGAGAGTCTGAAAAGAACAAAATATCTTTGAAAATTTATGGATATTTTATGTATATTGTAATAAATACACCAAATATCATTACAACAAAGGTAGTTATTTAAAAAACAAGATGCCCGGCTCGACTCGCAATCTGCGGGTCGCGGGTTCGAATCCCCGTCCCATCAAACATGCTCGCCCTTTCAGCCTTGGGGCGTTATAATGTGACGGTCAATCTCCCTGTTCGTTGGTAAATAAGTAGCCTAAGAGTTGGCGGTGGGTGGTGATCACCAGCGGCCTTCCATCTTGTCTTACACTGCTAAATTAGGGATGGCTAGCACATACAGCCCTCGTTTAGCTTTGCGCGAAATTCAAAACAAAACAAACAAACAAACAAACCAAAGTATTCTAGATAATAATATTCAGAGAAAAACGAACACTGAAATCACAACCTATTCTGCTGAAGTAGACATAGGAAGTAATAATATTTATTTGAATTTGTACTAAGATAAGGGCAATAATAAATAATGAATTTAGTCGACTCATTCCTGAAGAAATGTAACAAAATACATGTAAATAACATATCGAACCTCTTAACAATGATGCATTGGTTTAAAAATATATCCACAGTTTCACAAAATATTGTTATTAGTCAACTCGAATGCAAAGCCGACACTTACTGTTGGATTTCTTAATGAAGTACGTTGAGAACCCCAGTGCCGGGAGCTTCACATTCACTACAAGTTCAGAACTGGCGTTGCTAACTCGACCAGGTATCTTTTGAACAGCAGGAGGAATCGGAACAAGCTGCCAAGAAAGTTGATACTTATTCTTCTTGTAACATACGTTTCAAAGAGTTTATGAAGTAATTGCTTATAAATAAACCGCGAGACATTTAGCGATAACTGTATCACTAATAGAAGGACTGAAATACAAACATTTTGTGATCACATTTAGCGCACCACTAGTTTACTTACCCAAGATAAAAACAAATACTAATGTGTAGAGAACCATAAGTGTTTCTCTTTTAGATTACTGTATATTTCGAAGGTGAGTCGAGTTCATATCTATAACAGTGAAACGTTTTCTATCGGGTTAGGCATTACACTGACTTGTGAAAATCTTAAGGCCTACAGATATATGTAACATATGATAACTACCAAAACTACCCATTACTGAGATCACATCAGTTAAAATTACCTGCTGTTTAAGAGTAAGTTTGAATAGTTCAATCATAGAATAGATAGAACATGTTTTCGATATTTTTGATAATCTGGAGCTAAATTTATTAATATTTAACAGAAATATGTCACTGCCTAGAAGTCCGTAGATCTTAAATACGTGCAAATTTATACGAAGTTGTAGACATGAATCCACAAGTTGTCGAAATTGAAGTCAAACCTATGCCTACTTATATATATATCTATATATATAATGCCCTGCCATATGAATAAAAATATTTCTAAAATACATTACCCAAAATACATAACTCTACAGAACATTGACCCTTTCGAACATGGAAATGGTGAAGTTACCAGGTACTGATTATGTTTGGCCTTATGATTTTGCTGTATTGCAGATTAAAATTATCAATTTCAACTTTATGGCAAGAGTGCTCATTTTATTATGCCAAGGCATTATAACTTAATGTTCTGTGAAATAGCACTTTATTAGATATAGAAATTCATTACATTCAAACCTCAAGACTCATAATGGTTCTATTACAGAGGAAACAATCTGATTAATATGTTTGAATACTTACCTGAGCAGGTACCGGTTCACCTTTAGGACCAATAACTTTGTATGCATTGCCTGTTACAGGAAGCCTGATGTAATGATTGATTGGATGTGCTAAAGGGTTGTAGATTGTTATAGCCACCTGATGAAAAAAATCGCAATTTGTGACAAAATAGTTAGAACATCTTTTTATTTATGAGTAAAATGACACCTGACATTTCTTACAAAAGGTTCAAACATATGTTACAATCAGACCATCAAAAGCTGTCTGCAGGGGAATTTAGAAGACAGGTTTGTAGCTTCATAAATATCGCCTTAGAAATGTAATTGTTCCAACAGGTCAGCGGTAAGTTTACAGATTTACAACGCTAAAATCCGGAGCTGGAATCCCAGCGGTTGCAGAGCATATAACCTATTGTGTAGCTTTGCGTTAAAAATCAAGCAAACGAAGGAATTTACCACTGATAAGATTCTACACAAATCTATTACTATACACTTTACTAATGAAATAGTTTTGTTGATTTGTAATTAATGTGCAACTTAATTAACTTCCCTTTTATTTTACAGTGTTAAACATCAAAAGCTAACAAAGCATTAGAAAATAATATACCTTACTTAATACCCTCTACTAATCAAATAGTTTTGTTGATTTGTAATTAATGTGCAACTTAATTAACTTCCCTTTTATTTTACAGTGTTAAACATCAAAAGCTAACAAAGCATTAGAAAATAATATACCTTACTTAATACCCTCTACTAATCAAATAGTTTTGTTGATTTGTAATTAATGTGCAACTTAATTAACTTCCCTTTTATTTTACAGTGTTAAACATCAAAGCTAACAAAGCATTAGAAAATAATATACCTTACTTAATACCCTCTACTAATCAAATAGTTTTGTTGATTTGTAATTAATGTGCAACTTAATTAACTTCCCTTTTATTTTGCGTGTTGAGCATCAAAAGATAGCAAATCATTAGAAACTAATATACCTTACTCAATACACGTGATAAAAATCACGGTTGACGCAGGTATTTGTCTTCATATTTTTGTTTATTACGGTTTTCATATTAAAATTATGTAAAGCTAGTACTTCAGATATTTTCTCTATTTCTCACACACCTCTAATTTGAAATTTGTAATTAAAAAAAAACAGAAGAGAAACGTGAAATAAAAAACGACAATGACAACAGCAATAACAAAACCTCATCTGTATCAATGTGATTTTTATATTGAATGTTAGGATTTTTTAATCCCATAATGAATACATTATGAAAATATTGTGTACAAAATGTTGTTTTTATTTCTTACTTAAACATGTCTATATTGCACGAAAAAGTGTTTTGTGTGAAATATATTTTTGGTAAGTTATAAATGACACATTACCTAGAGGTAACATTGTTCAATTGAGGAACCAACAAAAATAATTCCATGGTTTATTTAGACTGTTGCCTGTTAATACGAGCATTCAACTATAGAACTGAAGCATTTAGTTATGTGTATGAAGCAACAAAGGTAGGTTTGTTACCTCTACGTTACAATGTGCAGTAGAGGGTTAACAGTTGATATACACCTTTCATTTTTCAAATACTTCTTTCCAAAGACAAATATTAATTAGGAAAATATTTCAACCTTATAAATATTCCTATATTTCACTTGTTGAATACTTTCACCTTTGCTGTACAATATATTAAGTTAATAATCTACTATCTTTGATACAGTGTTTGCTACTTTATCATACATTTTAAATCCCCTTTGTTTTACTGTTAATTTCTTAAATATTTATTCTTTTATTGCATATTACTTTACGTTTTACATATTACATTATTAGTTTACTTTATTTTAGTTTTTACATGTTAAATAACCATCTTACTGAAAAATAAATTTCCTTTTCATTTGTTTCGTATATCCAACACATTACTATTTGCTTATATATATTTACTTATAATATTTTTCTTATTCGTTATTAATTGTTGCTTGTTAAATACACCTCTTATAACACAGAATGGTCTGCTATTAAGTTTAAATAATTTAATTTTCAATAACTATTTGTTAACTAGTTTAACTTTCTCTATCACTATCCTTTCATGCATACACAAAACTTCTTATAATGCTTATTGTAATTTGCCCATAGTTAGTGATTTGTGTATTATTTAATCTTTTGTAATCTTAGTAGTGATTAGTAGATAATGCTATGGTAATGTGCAAATTAATTGCTTCTGTTGTTTTTCATCTTAGACTCTTAAGATAATCTTTTTTTTCTCTCTGTATAATGGACTTCGTTTAAGTATTTTATTATAATAACACTATAATTATGTGATTCACTTAAGAGTTTTATTATACACCCAGATAGCTAATAGCAACAGTTTTGTTTGTTTCTGTTCATTATTATCCACGTCTTTTGATAATATTATCATCTTGACGATAGGAATTAGGAGTGATTCATTCATACTTATCTTACTTGACCATATGAACGACAATACATAAGCTATGCTTTAGTTTACCTATAATACTTACTGGCTGTTCTCCCTCTGTAATATTGCATTGGCTAATGTTCAGATAATTACAAAAGAGCTGCTTAGGAGGCTTGGTTTTTGTCAGTGGCAATAGTTTTCTATAGGCATCGTTAACTGCTACCTAGTAAAGTGGGAAAAGATTTAAAAAAGAAAGGACACAGTGCTATAAATTTCAAGAACATTATAAAATGACAGAAAATTATAAATTAACTTTCCCTTTTCTTGTATTCAGAGGAATTATTCAATTTTTGCAGGAATTAACGATTTCATTACCTTCTAGTTTCTTAATTCTTGTTCGATAGTTTAAAAATTGGAAATGAAACAATAGAAAATCTTAATAATGTCTTTTAAAAGCGGCTTAGAGTTTTAAGGCATAGTTACGCTTTGTTAAAAATAATAATAATTTCGATTTTATCTAAAGCATTTTGGCTGTAACTTGATAAACATACTTATAATCATTACTTCATTATTAATTGTAGTTAAATAACAGCGTTCTTTTAAATAATACAACAATAAACAGACGCTAAAGTTATTAATGTATTTGTGGGAACATATAAAACGTTTGACAGTTTTCACCAAACCAAGATGGCTATGTGTAATATTATCTTATAAAATGCATTTAAGTGTCATAACTGATTGTACATTTTTAATACAGTCTAGAACATATTTGCATTTTGTTGACTATTTTCTAATTGTAATTAATTGCTACCTACTCCGTGCTTAGCAAAATAATTACAAAAGAAGTATTTAGGAGGCATAGTTTTTATTAGTGATAACATTGTACGATTTCTAAACTGTTTACATGTTTGTGCTCAACTGTTTGTAGGTTTAAACATTTTATGAATTGCACTTGCTACATAAACAAACAACAACAACAAAAAAGAAAGTAGCTATAGTTTGATATAAACAGATTAGTGCACCTAACGACGAATGGATAAACTTCACTTGCTCTTGGTCTACCTCTTACGTGGTATGATGCTATACGTAAAATTATAAGTACTATTTTAATTGAAAGTGAAACAAAAGTAGAATTAATAATTTCTTGTCTCCTTATTGGATCGCCCCTTACATAGTGTACTAATACAAATGTAGCAAAAAGACACAGATGAGACTGGAATGATACTAGCAAATGTATCTGAAAATCCTCAGTTTAAAAAGTAGTTCTACAAACAGGGTTGTGAGCTGCTCTTTTCCAGTATTCTGAGTTGTAAGAGAAGAACCGTCCGTTTGATATAAATGTATCCATGCTACGCACGGCATTAAACGTCACTTGTGTTTCGCGTCGACTTCACTTATTTTGCCACAGACAGACTCTCTCATATCAACCCTCGTTTGCGACATCAAGGTAATAAAATTAGAATGGCTTCCAAACCCGACTCGTTCGTCTGAGTGCTTATCCATTTAAACTCGAACATACAGGGATCCAACCGAATGTCTCTAACTAAATTAGTTCAACCAGTTCCTCAGAACAACTTATGATCGACATTGGTTCGGCTAGTTGTTTACAACAACTTGTGATTGGCATTGTTTTATTCAGCTCCTCACAAAAATATTTGACACTAGAGAAACAGATAGAAAGACGGACAATTCTGTAATATATATATATATATATATACATTACCTTTTATGCCTATTTTTGTGGGTTATCAGTATTTAAGTGATTCTTACTTACATCACATATTGTTAGACATTAGAACATTAACACATTTTAGCACTTAGAGTATCAAAGAAAATATGAATTTTTTTATTATATTTCTTACCTCGCATTGCTGTATTCCTTTTGCCAGCCTTTGGGAATAATCATTAGCTACATGTTGTTTTTCGGTACCTCTAAAAAAACCAAGTTGTCAAAAAAATTGGTTGACTCTATGTAAGTGCATCAAGTGTTAAAACAAAAGTGACTGAAAAACAAATAAGCTAACGTGTTTAGACAGATGAAAAATTATTTCAAAATATTTTCAATTCCAAATTCATTTTTCATATAAATGCTATCTGGCAAAATACACGGGTTTAGAGTGTTTAAGATTTTATGAATAACTTGTCAGATTTTTAAAATCCTTGGCTAAACATGATGTTTACTTATACTAACCAAAATAAAGGCTACTGTGTGTCCGCCACGTCACGCTTGATTTCTCGAAATAGTGGGAGTCATAAAAGCGAAAATGCATTTATTCAGACAAAATAAGTCAGTTACTTTCTGCCCTTTACGATTTTAGTGACGGGGAGAAAGAGGACCGTGAGGGGTGCCGTAAAACCTTATAAGTGTAGTGAGTTTTGGTATGGTAAGCCTAAAGTAAAGACGTAGTGTGGGATCACCTAGCCTAGAGCCAAGTGCATAAAATTTATCATGAAAGTAAAAAATATCGATTCAATTTTAAAACTAAAACGTTTCTGAATTAAGCTATTTACTGTTATATCACCAACGTTTTTAATAAAAAAAAAACAAATCTCTTTAAACAACGGAGACTCTAAATTAAAAAATCAACAAATATTTTTCCAGTTTTGTTGTCTATATATTTCGTTTTATACTTTCAGTAGACAGCTTAACCACAATATTAGGTTATACTTTTGTTGCTAAGCAACATGAAATAAAAGCCATTGTTGGAACGTAGTGTTACCAAAACGCACTGGCTTTTCTATATATTAGAAGTTGTTAATCTAACTGTTTTTACCAATAATCATTCTATAAATACGCCACGAATTCATTTCGTGAATGATCCTAATTTTGATTGGCTCACAAAGGAATTTACCGACGTTTGACTGCACTTTTCTGGCTCTTTGTTGGTTCAATTAGCTGTGAAATGTGAGGTGGGGTGGTAGTACTTGCTCCGTAATTTTTGAAAGGCTATAGGCTCGTAAGACTCATAAATATTACAAATACATCGAATAGTGGGATATGACAGTCACTCGTATAGCTTAAAAGTGCAGAAATCATTCCTGCGACAACGGGGCGTGGATCATGGATCTCCTAATTTACAGACAAGCACGCTAACCACTAGGTCAGACTTGGCCTCCTAAATTAACAAAAATTTGTCATTGAAACAAGTATGTTCATCTCCATACAACACGATTAGTATTTAGTGAGAAGGATATTATCAATAAAAAATATATTCTTGTTATTGGATTCCTGAGTTGTGGTGAAGAATGGAACAGATCATTTGCGTCCTGATAACTAGGTAAAATGCATCCGAAACGGCGAAATATAACAAAGAACAATCAAAATACAATGTATACAAATAACGTAGATGAGTGTTATCATTTCAAAATTCAGTTTTTGCAACAAATTTCAAAAATACGTAATTATCTGCAAATCTTACAAAAATGATAAATTCATTTTGCTTTGCGTAGTAATCAACGCAAAAATCACCACTGATAAAAAACCAATTATCGCAAGATCATTAGATGCATTAGTACATTTAAATCCGTGTGTTTTGATCAGAGCGTATCAAATGGGAGACAGCGTTATCCTATACCAAAAATGAAGAGTGTGGTGGAGTATTTTGTCCGACAGATTACACCTAATCATTAGTGTGTGGTTTTTTTCTTCTGTGTATACTCTCTGTGTGGCAAAGCTTATACTTAAATAACCCTATTTATAAAGTGTATTTTCATCCACAACATTCTGTTCTACAGTCTTGGTCAAAATGTTTGCATACTGTACTATGCTGATGTCATTGTCTAGATGCATAGAGTAGTTATTGAATAAATGCCTTAGTAGTAACGGAAAAGGTAGCGTGTGATCGGACAAACATGTACGAGTTGTTATTCTGGACTGTATAAGTTGTTTTGAGCATTTGTAGGTCAAAATAAACATACATACCTGTTTTGTATAAAATAGTGTGCTGTTGGTATAATCTTTTTCGAAACAGATCAACGCTTTGTTTAGACAATTTCTCTGTACTTGGTGTGGAGTCATTCCTCGTCATGTGCCTGAAGTTATAGGGCGTCAAATTGTTCGACTGTCCAGAAATGATATGAAGTAAACGGACATTGCCAGAACAGTACTGAATCCAAAATCCAGATACGTCATCAGACTACAAAAAATGTTGTTCCAGGAAAGTCAACTGGTAGACTCCGAAAAACTGTTGCCCGAATGAGCGGGTTTTGATCACAGACGAAAATAGTTTTGCAACACCTTACAACAGGAATGACATGAACACATTTATTCCAGGGTATCCGGAAAAACAGTGAATAGGAGACTGATCAAACAAGGTTATTTTACAAGAAGAACTATCTGAAAACCAACATTAACCAGAATTCACCGCCCTCACCAAGTTACTTTGGCAAGATAACATGCCAACTTACAGTTAGGACACTGGCGACATGCTATCTTTTCAGATGAGTCCTGTTTCTGACTTGTTAAAGCTGATGGTATGATTCGTGTTCGTCATTTGCCTGGAGAACAGATGAGGGAAGACTGTCTTCCCGACACGAGGTAGTGCAGTACATCGTGGCTGCTATTCATCATGGTGGAAAAACTGCTCTTCATATCCTTCAAAGAAACTTCAATGGCGTTTAGCAATAACTTTGTGTTCCAGAATGACAATGCCACTGCCTATGAGTGTGCGTATTGTACATCATTATCTCGACCAGGAAGACGTTACAAGATTGCCATGACTAGCAAAGTATAGAAATTAAACTCCCATTGAGAACTGTTGAGCAGAAATGAGCCGAAAAAATGCTAACCACGACCCTAAACCAGCTACTGTAGCTGAATTGCAGCGCCTTCTAGTGACAAGGTGGAATGAAATCATAGTGGATTACATCGTCGACAGCATAACACGTCACCTTGAGGAGGTTATTTGAACGAGGAAGACCAACCAACTACTGGAAGCTTAATATGAACTAATATAAGGTTACAGACGCTATTTCTAATATTTTGTCATTATTGATGTTTTGGTAAGATTTTATTGTGATAGGTGAAATGCTGAATTACACACTTTTCTACAAGTGTCTGATAAAATTGTTTGCTGTTCTAATAAATCGTTTATGATGTCCACAGAACCTGTCTCATTATGCAAATTACATACGTAGATGTTTAATATAACACGCATTTCTCAGTTTGACAGCACCAAGTGTATTTGTATTCCATCTTAATAATAATTATGTCATTTGTTGCAAAATATGCAAACATTTTGGCCAAGAATGTATAAAACGGACGATGCGCTACTTTGGGCATACATTTACATTTGAGGGCAGGTTGGTAGAGATCCTGATGAGTAATAATTTGGAATCAGACACACGAGTGTCCCACGCTTAGTATTGCTGGCGCACAAAAATATAGCTAATAAAAAGGAACCAAACAAGTATAATAAACTATAGCTAGCTATAGTTTGACTGTAGTTGTTATCTTTTTACATAAAAAACTTGTGAGGATTTTGTGATTTTCTACAGAATTAAATCGTATATTTATTATGAATAACTTCTCAAGAAAGGCAAGTTTAATGGTGTAATTAAAATTAACATGAATTAGAGCAAAATACGCTGAAGTTTTGGTTTATTTGTAGTACTAGAACTAGGTAACAATATTACAAATGTGTCCAGAATTACATTAACAAAATTGTTTACTTGTGTTAGTAGCCTTGTTAACGTAATTTGTGGTTACCATGTATAAATGTTTTTAAAGTTAAGTGTGAAGGTTTGGTTTTAAAGTTACGTCAGAGAAAGCTAATACGTTATAAAACAGTTACATGGTATAACTCTTATCTCCAAGACATTGCATTGCTTCATCAGTTGGATTTATTCACTACTAATGTTGTATTCGTCATACTTATTAAACTATTGTTTGTTTTTTTGCAAAGCTACACGAGGGCTATCTGCGCAAGCAGTGTAAGACAAGAGGGAAGGCAGCTACTCATTACCACCCACCGCCAACTCTTGGGCTACTCTTTTACCAACGAATAGTGGGATTGACCGTCATATTATAACGCCCCCACGGCTGAAAGGGCGAGCATGTTTGGTGTGACGGGGATTCGAACCCGCGACCCTCAGATTGCGAGTCGAGCGCCCTAACCACCTGGCCATGCCGGGCCCTTATTAAACGAAAGGTGGAAGAAGATACAAAAGACCTATGAAAGATAAACATGAAAAAATAAATGAGTTTATAATGAAAAAGGTTTTAGAGCGTTAAACCTAGGTATTGATATCAGAAGTGTTGATCCATTAAATTTTATGTGCGTAAATTAGCATAAATATATATATATATTATGTAACAATGTAAGAATAAAATTTTATGATTATCCTTATTTCATTAAATTACCCAAGAAGACTAGCTTTGTAAAAAAAATTCCAAGCTACTTTAAATTAAAACAGGAAATTGGTTATTAGTTACACAACACAAACCACGCTAATCGTCTATTAGTTTGACTCAGACAGCTTATTAAAACATAAGACATCGATATTTTCTATTTTTCTTTCATACAATTATAATTGCTATTAGCAAGTGACTTTAACTATCGGCTGTTCTATAAATTGCATACAACATAACTAATTACACTCATTAGCGACTTTTTTGGTGAAACATGCAGCTGTTTCAACACTCTCTATGTCGTTAAAAGTCAACTGCCACTTCCTTTGCGTGTCATCCAACTTCACATAAATGTGGGACTAATATTTGCAGTTATTAATATAATTCCTCATTAAAAAGGTCAATAGCCTAATTAAGATCTTACTGCAAATACTTACGCTGCATTGGCAACCAGCATCACAGTTAATCCGACTACATGCTTCTATGACACGCCTATGGTGAATGTATGTGTGAATGACGCTCAGTCCGACTTCAGGAATTAGATAGACCTGAGAAAGTATTTTTTGACCCACCCATCCCTTATGTTTGCTATTCTGTTTAATGTGCGTTACTTCCATCTATAAGAAGTGATTTGAAATCATTTACTCTGGGTAAGCTAACACGTTAAAGCAAAGGAACTAATAGTTGTATAACTTTCAATGATAAACTTTACAGTTACAAAACGTTTTTTTTTTTAATAATGCACATAATTAGCCCCCCAGTGGTACAGTGGTATGTCTGCGGACTTACAACGCTAATAATCCGGATTTCGATACCCGTGATGGGCAGAGCACAGATAGCCCATTGTGTAGCTTTGTGCTTAATTACAAGCACATAATTAATTATTTTTGAAAACATTAACTAAATGATCAGGAACTTCAATAACTAACTTATGTAATAGTAGTGGTATACTAATATGACTACGTTGTTCTCAATTCAATTACTTTGAAAAAAAATTCATATTTAGTTCGGTTGTTGTTAAGCACAACGCTAGACAATGGGCTATCTGTGCTCTGCCCACCACGTGTATCGACACCCGATTTTTAGCACAGTAAGCCTGTAGATATACCGCTTAGCTACTGGGGTGTGGCACATTTTCAAGACAAATAGAAAAATAAAATTGAAAAGATAAGTAAATCTACAATATTATCATTATTACTTTGCATTTACCACATGATGAGGAAATACACTTAGTGGTCAAAACCTCGTCCCTTCAAATACTGAAGTGTGTGGATAAGATTCATCTTATGTGTGTACTTTGTTTCGATGAGAACTCACGCCGATCTTATGTTGTAAGAGAATCGTTTGAAGCCTTTATATTAGGAGAAAGAAAACTTATTACGTCGAAACGGCCTGGCATGGCTAGGTGGTTAGGACGCTCGACTTTCAATCTGAGGGTCGCGGGATCGAATCCCCGTCCCACCAAACATGCTCGCCCTTTCAGCCATGGGAGCGTTATAATGTGAC
>NW_013666015.1:25175-26483 GCF_000517525.1 Limulus polyphemus | reverse complement strand
TGAAAAATTAGGGACGGCTAGCGCAGATAGCCCTCGTGTAGCTTTGCGCGAAATTCTAAACAAACAATACGTCGAAACAATAGTCTTCTTTGATCTTCAACGTGCAACTATTAATACCTATAACTCATCTCATGAAATGTGTACTGTTGGTAGTTTCTTTCTTTTTTTTTCTTCTAATGTATTCAGAAAGATCAATAAATTTAGTAGTGCCCGAGAAACGTAAATAATAAATATAAATACACATTTTCGTTTTATAATTGTGACCATTTTTTGTCATTTCTAAAGAAATTAATCATTAACTATGTTTGAAAATATTTATGAACAAAACAAACGAGTAAACTTATTTTCAAGTATACATAATTTCAAACAATTGCTTAATTAAACAACTCTAACACTAAAAACAACGAAGATGGCTCATACCCATAATATAAACCATTGTAATCCAGACTGCTTGTCTGTTAGGTAAGTTTAATAGACTAAGCTTCACACTGTAAAACTAGGCAAGAAATTACATGTGGTGGTTGTTGAAAGAGAAAAACAAGGAGTAAGTTGTACGTTAAACTACCGAAGACAACAAGGTATAATACTGTTGTTGATATCAATATCAATTTTTGTTCTTCTGTGAGCTTAGCTTGTTTATCACCGGAGGAAGGTGTTCCTGAATTCCGACAAGAAAAAATATAATTAAAAATACCCTAGGTGTGAAAAAAGGTGCAGCCAGAAAAGGATTGAGCTTTCTTCTTCTTCATCGGGATTCGATCCATGATTTGGACAAGGGAGGGTCAGGTTTAGCGTTGACCTCTTCCTTCCTCTCGGGAACTGTTATATTGTTTGCACTGTTACTGAATCCTAGGAAATAACCCTTGTTACGTTGTTGCATTATGTTAAATTTTGTCCACTGTCCGCAGTTTTAATTTCCCTTTTCGTACCACGTCCAATTCATGGGGTAATATTAACTTGTATATTTTCTCTAGCTTCATTTATGCATGATTGCACTATCAGTTCGTGTTCACAATACAATACCGCTTAGCAGTGATACACACACACACTCATACATCATCCTATATTTATATACAAAACCCTTTTAAAACAGAGCTACGTTTGTGTCTAGGATTCCGTTAGCCCAGCGTGCGACGTAAAGGAAATGAAATCAAAATTGGCAGCCAAACTGGTAGCTACACTTATAGCATGGATAAGAATTTTACAGTAAATATTTATTCATTAGTTAGCTACGCCACATTTTTTTGTTCAACTTTGGACATGATAGCAGGTAAAATAAAATACGCGGCCTAACTAATGAATGAATAT
>NW_013666015.1:13529-24522 GCF_000517525.1 Limulus polyphemus | reverse complement strand
ACCAACCAGATTCTTTAAAAATATATGGTGGTAGTTTTTCCTCTCTAAAACAGTGTTAGTAGCTTCCTGTATACTAACGCCATGGATTTTAGATTAACAGTTTCTTGTAATCACACCCATGTATTTGGTATAGCCGTATCAAGCGTCATTATTTATACTATTTGGTTAAGTTAATATCACGCTCTTTAATTAGGATAATTTCATGAAATTTAGTAAACTTGTATTAAAAAGTTGGCAATGCATAATGAATAATAACCGTCCACCCGTATGTTTCTTTTGAAAACGTGAGCAAGAAACTGATAATCTAGTTTGCTTAACCATTACTTATGTATCTGCACGTACTTTCACCCTATAGTTTTGCTGCTGTTTCTTGATGTTGTTGTTTCTTACTAAGCACAAAGGGCTATCTTTTCTCTGCCCACCACGAAATTCGGTTTCTAGCACAGAAGTCCACAGACATATCGCTGTGCCACTTTGGGGCGTTTTGCTACTCGAAGTCAGCCGTCTTTAATCCGAATTGCGAAAAACTAAATATAGTCCACCTTTACTCTTAGGTGAAGCTGTAGTAAAAATTTCAGACCTGATTTCTTGCGTAGGCGTGCGTAAAAATTTTGTTCAAAATTGAGCAATTTTTGTTGAATAACTTTGCACATGTGTCTTATATTTACACTAATTTGGACTTATAATTGTAGGTTGTAAGGATCTATCAGTGTACCAAATTTGAAAAAAAATCCATAAAAGTTAAATATGTTTTTCTATCAAATAAATTTTATGTACTTTGGTGCGAAGAAGAAGAAAAAAAAGGAAGAAACTCAATCAAAATTGGAGATGTTATATATCAGGTATTTTTTAATGGAATTTAGTGTTTGAAGTAAGAATACATCAGAGAATATCCACTGAAAATATGTGACAGTTTGGATTAAAATAGTCCGAGCTATAGAAATAAGGTGGAAAATCGCTAAACTATCACTTTTGTGTGTCTTGATGGTAACGTTAAATTGTGCCGTTAATATTCTAAATTTAATTTTTTAAGCATGTAAGCATCAAGATTATCTGAAAATAATAATTTTTTACACTGTGTGTTTTCATTATACTTTTGCGGGGCATGTGGGTGCTAATATTAATTTTTCTTTATTTTCTTGCATGGCGACTCTTCTCGTGAGAATCATATGAATTTAAAAAAAAATCAAAAAGGATATTTAATTTTAAGGATGTATCAATATGAAATAGGCTTTGTAGCTAATATCAGGGATCTATGCCGTGTCTGGTGAGGCTAAAATGTATTTTAATGCTTGTTATTAAAATGATATATCCTGAGGATGTTTGAGATAACACAGTACTTACGTCACAGCGTCGTGATGTTGAGCTATTCCTTGAGCCTCTCCTGTGGAAAGAAAGATACACCAGAATTATTGCAATTAAACAGTTCTAAAAGTAGGTTATCAAGATTGGAAGAGCAATAGAACACAGCACATTATCAATTATTAAGCAAAAGAACCTGAGGGGCTTAAAATTCACATAAATCTACAAAAACTAAAGAAACTCAAATACGAATTTCGAAACACAGTATAAAATAAATAATTTTCATAAGCACTAAAGTCACATAAAATACAGACTTGTTTTGATTTATTAAGAAAACCTAGTGTACGAATTGATCATTACTGAGAACGAATTATAATTAAATAGGCCTATCAAGAAAAATAAACTTATCTGAGAAATTAAGAAAAGTACATAATCCGCAAAACAAATTCGTTATCCAATCGTATTATTAATGTGCATATGGAAGTATGTGAAACATGGGTATGCACTAAATTTAGGCACCTAATTTCAAAATACATACTTTTCAAGTCAAATAATATCTGTTGCAGACTGATTATTCTTTGAAAACAGTTAATACCGATTACACTTATCTCTATGCATAATGTATGTGTGAAAACCTGCATTAGTCTTATAGAAATTAAGACAGACAAATTTGTGTTTAAATTGGACATATTTCATTCTTCGTCTAAGGAATTTTATATATATAAATGTCAAGGCACACTGGTATCTTCACAATGAACGTATATACTAGAATTAGATATATTATATAATTTTAATACAGTGTAAATTAATTGATTTATCACTCAAAATGTCTCAATGGAACTGTGTACTAAGCAGTTTAAATAGTATTAGAATTCTTGTTTACAAGAACATGGGATGAAGAGAAATTAACTTTAATGACCATCCCTGGTTATTTTCAGACCCTACAGGTCCGAAAAATTGTAAACCAAAATACCTACCACGGGAAATGAAAATGCAAAAATGGATACATATATACAGCTATGAACAAACGTTTTGCATCACCCTCCCTTATAGTTTTATGAATTAGACATCACAAATAAACAAATTATATGAGCGTAATTTAGATCTTTTATTTAACATTATTTAATGAAATAAAAATATATGTTCCCTGCAGACGTATAAGGTCTTTACTAACCTTACAAATAGAGCAAATGTTTACTTTAGCTACAAGTCAACTGAAACCTTATAGTGATTGAGGTAAGGTTGTTTTTACTAAGGTCAAAGTGAAACTTATATTACTATACGGAAGTTTGTTGTTTTACAACCAGGGCAGCTTGACAATTTCAGGATGTCAATTAAAAATAAAAAGAAGTAAATTTCAAATTATCGTCGTGAGCAAGTTAAAAAAACATTTAATTTTGATCAGAAACTTTGTTTGTCTTCACTGCTTCAATGGAAGTTGTAGCTGCAACCACACTTGCATGATGCTAAGATTTTCTAATTGAAAAAGCACGGGACCCATACGTCGCATCTATATCAAATTATCTTAGATAAGTGTTTCTGAAAAACGGAAATTAAAATCAGTATTTATAAAAGAAAATTAAAGAAATTGCTCTACTGAGTTAAAGGTATATAATATAATATCCCTGCACAAAACTGGTCTTTCTATTTTCCAATTAAGCTTGACTGATATACTTTTCTGATTAACCTTCTCGCTGCCTTTGGCGGTAGAACCTATGGCATATATTAACTCTCTTTCCCTATGTTCCTGCAGAGATGTAGTTGTCATGGTTACGCATCTAATGCATCCCTGGGAAATCCCAAGTTTTCTAGTGGTTATATTATACGTTATGTAGATCACATGACAAATCACGTGACTATTGCACATCTTCAGTAGGATAACGGGTTTTCATAGATGTTCTGTGGTAAATCCGACATTCACTGAGTTACTTCTTCAGCTGTATATCGCTGTTTAGCTAAGAAAAACTTGAAATAAAAACAAAATAAAAACAGGATCATCTATGCTTTCACTTGTACAAGAGATTTCTCTCCCTCTCATCCAAGAAAAATCAAAGTAGCAAATGTTGGAGACATATCCCAAGTAAGTTTTGAATACTGAATGCCTGTAAAATGTGTGCTACATGTACATATATCAAGATGAATATATTACGTAACTGTGAGCAGTAGGCATAAAAATGTCACGCAAGCAATTTTTGTGAGTTACTAAAAGATGAATGAATATGACATCACAAAAAAAGGGATTCTACCATGAAATCACACATAACCTGCTTAAATGGCGTTGATGTAATACAAAGGTTTAAATATTAGAAATAACAAATAAACAAATTATATGAATATAACTTAGGTCTCTTATTTAACATTATTTAATCAAAGAAACTACAAAATCAAATTGCAAAAGTCCACCCTGTCATACCTACAACTAATATACTTGCCGCAGTGAATGGGTTAAAATATATTATTTCGGTATTTATTTAACTAAAACACATTATTCTAATTTTATGTAAGAGTGTTCAGTGTTTAAACTAACCTTGAGTACATTTATTTACGCACTGAATATTGAAGCTTTGGTTATCAGGAATTTGTTCCAACGTTATGATGTTCACGCCTTTATTCAGTTCACACTATTTATTTACTTGGAACACTATGTACCAAAACTAACACTAGTTTTACCTCAGTTCACACTATTTATTTACTTAGAGCACTATGTACCAAAATTAACACTAGTTGTACCTGAGTTTGAGTTTTGAGAAACTATAGCAATGAGTAAACATATACACATTAAAAATCATTTAATGATATGAATACGCAATAAACAGAGAGAAACAGAATATGTACTTCAAGATTTTGTCACCAAAGAGGAAACCCATATCTTCACTGCAAATTTTGAAAGCATCTACACCGTTCTAACGAACAACAAGTGTCGTTTGTAACCTTTATTGCACCTTTAAAACTACTTTTAAATGTTTTCTACCATTTAAGTACATCTATATCTTTGTTAGCCGATTTTAAAATTTAAATCAGTAAGCTGAAATTTTAAGAACGTGCTCGCATAACTATAACTTAATGTAAGAATAATTTGTTTGGGTTATTTTTAAACATTTTGGAGTTCGAAGTATCTTTCATATATCTATCAAATGGGATTTTATAAAAAAGACTCCAATGCTTTATTTATTATTTTAATAAAATGATAAGTGAATGATATAGATTGTTATATATAAATATATTGCATTTAGTGTAAATATTCGTAGGAATAATCCCGAACTTTGACCTTGTATTATTGCATGGGTATACCTAAAGATAACTATAATCATATCGATACACACTCTGGAAGTAGGTAACGGCCATGTTAAAAATAATGCTGAACTTTGACCTTGTATCATTGCATGGGTATACCCAAAGATAACTACAATCATCTCTGTACATGCTCTGGAAGTAGGTAACGGCGGTCATGTTAAAAATAATGCTGAACTTTGACCTTGTATCATTGCATGGGCATACCTAAAGATAACTACAATCATCTCTGTACACGCTCTGGAAGTAGGTAACGGTCATGTTAAAACGTTTGAAAAATGAATTCAGAGTCGAAAATCAAGCTTTTTTATATATCACAAAGTAAATTACTTACGAAGCTCGGTGACATCGCCTGCTTCCATTGGCCCTAACCTGGCAAGGGTATCAAGTTGCTTACAAACCTGGAATCAGAATAAGTAAATATTAGTGTAAATAAAGTTAATTAGCGTTTTACAGCTCACAGATTATGCATTCTTGCTTCTATGTCAACAACACATAGTACTAGACATTTGAGATCAACGCTTAAAATTTGAGGTGGTGCTTACTCAAACATTAAATTGACCTTAGTTTTGATATAAGATCCAAAATACAAAACGCAGATTAAACCATGTAGATATTTCTTTCATTGTTTCGTTTATGTTTCACCCTGGATGTAAATAACTCTACAAATACCAGTATAATATATCCAAAGCTGTACGTTATTCCATTGCTGATGTATAATATTGTAAACAAAAATGGATGCCACAACCTAAATCGCTGTTGATCAACCCCTCTGCTAAGATATTTACAGGTAACATATTTCCTCAAAAATAAACTAAGTTTAGTTTTTAGCATTGGTTTTCTCTTCTTTTTCCTCTAGTTTTGACTAATAACGTAATTTATAGCCTCACTTTAAGCAATTTCTGGTTGTTATAACCGGTCTATATAATCTGTGAATTATAAATGTACACGTCTGTGCTGGGTAAATACGGTACATCTTGAAAATATATTCGAGAATAATGCCAAACTTCCTTGTTTTGTAATAATCAGTGCTTGATTTACTGCCGTTTCTAAGTCAACATCAGCCTTCTGGTGGGTCAACGATATGTTTATAGACTTACAGCGCTAAAATCCAGAGTTCGATTCCCCCTGTGGTCAGAACACAGTTAGCTTATTGTGTAGCTTTGTGCTATAAACAAATAAACCAAAACATACACCAACTCAAACATATTAGATTATAAATGTAAGCATATTTTTAATGGGTCTTTGCGGCCTAGTCAGTGTAGGATGTGACGGTTTAGTTCAAGATTTTCTATGGTGGATACTATGAATATTTTGCTGAACGAAATTACACCTATTATACATAAACTGTATCAACAGGAATTGAATCGAAGACATTAATAATATATACGATGTAATACAAGAGATGATTCAATATAAAAGGCATTCTAATTGAAAAAACAACAAAAAGTAGTAAATTATTTCAGAAAAAAAATGATAATTATTAATAATATTAGGCTATATAATTTTACTTCTATCCAAAAGACAGTTACCTTGGTAGACACATTTATCGTCATTCAGGTACCTACGTGTTACACTCTGATATATACTCAGAGTAAAGATAATAAATACTTTATATATAGTATTGTTTACACATTTTATACGTCGAACTAACAGGTATTTTTTACTGCACGACACTAACTTTTGCGAAAAGAGAATCGGGATTCTGTAGTGTTTGATTTAGAGCATAGCCACACTGGGCTATCTGCTGTGCCCATCGCGTGGAATCGAACCTCGAACTGTAGCGTTGTAAGTCTTCCGTAAACCTTACCGCTGTCCCACCAGGGAACATTCTAAACTACATGACATTAATGTTTGTGAAAAAGAGTATGAATATTCTATATTGTAAAATGTAAAAAAAATAAAAATGGCCAGTTGAAACAACTTTCACGTATTTTGCATCCTTTTAACAAGATGTCTTTATTATATATATATAAGAAATTCTATTATACCTAGGAAGTCGCATTGAATTCTTAAAAACTGAAGATGCTGTAAGTTACATATTGTGGTGCAGTGCTGTAAAATATCTTGTGCGTTACACAATTGTTTCTAAATAGCTACAATAACTACATGCTACAACAACTACTACGAATAAAAAAAACCTAAAAGCGTACACGCATTTTACACTTTATTAAAATAATTCAAAGCTATTTATACAAATCTTCAAAGGTTGCAAAAAACAGGAATTTCGTAAACTGTTTTATAAAGATAATAAAATATATTATTCAACAAACACCATAGGAGACTATGATTAACTTGACATCAACATATGCAACTTACATCAATCAAATCTCTTTCATATCTGTGAATCCCACTTTTAAATTATGGATATAGTATCTATGTAGGTGTAACCCCACGTGAAATATTTTGTTCGTTATTATTTTTATTGTGGTTTGTTTGAATCAAGAGATGTATGTCAAAGTTAGATTTTTATAGAGCCCAATATTTTGTTTAAAGGTTATAAATTTTCGCAACCTTTAAAGATTGCAGCTGTATAGGACGTATTGTTCATTGCTTCAGCCATATACACACAATTTCATATTAAGATGGACACAACCTACCAATAAATAAATATATTTGGTCACCCAATGGTAAACGTAGCTGCGCCACTTGTTTCTTATGCTCAGAAAGTTTTTAAGGTTGACTCAAGACATCTTTATTTCCTGAGTCATTCCAAGGCGATTAGAAAAATAAAAACAGATAGAAGTAATTGATGGTAATTCTGGCTTTCTGGTGGTGGGACGCTAAGTGTTGCTATGAGTGGTCCTATTAGTTACGTAACAAAATTTAACAGTTCAGTCTCCATAGTTTCACTAAGTGAAGAAGCTGATAGATGGTCCTATATGATTGTGAGGCTGCTTTAGTATATTTAGTATAGTATATTGTGAAGCTGATCTTAGTATATTAATTTTTGTATGTGCCAGAAACGTGATGGTAGATTTGCGGGCTCTGTGGTCTCTACTATAGTTTTAATATTACGTGGCGTTGTTGAATATGCCCAATAGAGAGTAAAAAAAGAAACACTCTGTTGCTCAAGTAACTTGGTTACAGTATCTTTATTGATTTTGAATGTGTCAAAAATGTAAAGGTGGTTTTGTGGTCTCGGCTATAGTTTTAGTTTTACGTTTTGTTGTTGAATATGTCTAACTGAGAGTGCAAAGAAAGATTTCTGTTGCTCAAAATAGCGTGGTTATATTGTTTCTAAGCCTATTCCATAGCACTGGACAACAGAGATATAAGAAGTTGATAGCCCTTGATACGCAATCTTTCAATCGAACACGCTATCTATTAATGCTCTTATCTGGCTCTATCATAATCGAAAGTCATATCATTTTGTTCTGTGTAATTTTGGATTCTGCAGTTCATAGAACAACAATGAACCTGAATTCAATGACATCAATATAACTATGAACTTGATCTAACGTGTCATACGTCCTACTCACGACTTCTTCAACAGCATTATATACCTTTTCTTGAAGAATGAGTACTTTCTCATCCACAGTAATTTCTACAGGCATTTGCATTTGAACGTTAATTAGGTCTTCAACACACGATAACTCGTTAAGCTGTTAGTCTATTTTCTTAATATATATCCATCAATCACCTTCTTCAGATTCCTTGTTACGCTCAAGTTTCTTGTGACCTTATCTATTCATTGTCACAAGTTTAATAAAATAACTAAAATTTGATGAGACTGCAGAGTACCAGGATTTATCCAATCTTGGTGTAACCAAGCAGAAGTTAATAGAAGGTGTGTAATTTTTGTTTGCCATTTCGTCAACATAATTCGAGAATCAAGAAACATAAATTCGTCAAATTTAACTAACAGATCTTTTAAAGGTCCAAGGCTCGAGACTAGTGCAATGTGGACACCTTATACAAGCGTTAATCACGCTATTCGGTCGATGAAAGCCGTATTGACAGTCTGTCGTTGCCCTTCCACTAGTCAACAGTTCTAAATAAAGAATGTCTATGCTTAAACATTAAGGGTATATAACTCAGCTGATAAGTCCATGTGTTATGTAAGCTCCAGTTCAGGTTTAAAATACCGTATTAATTTCTGGTCACTTAAACTGTTTAGAAGTGTCATACTGGCTTCTGTTTTCAAATGTACTCATATATATTTTTTATTTTCAATCAAAGAAATGAGCTACTAAAACCCACCCTGTAAATAATAAAGTTTATCGCACCGTTAACATATTTGATAATTAAAAATTGCCAGTCTCCGAGTTATTAGTCATTCGCCAAAATTTTATCAAGATACTTATTTATTTCATACCTAGTCGTTTCACCTGTAACAAAATGCGTTTTTTTTTATAAATCTGTTCTTCTCTTTCTCTCTTTTCATTTCTTGGACTCGGATATTTGTTTAGATTGTCCACTTTGTTTATATTAAAGATTTGCACATTTTCTAACCAACGTAGCACTGGATATTCTTTTTTTGTTGTATGAGCACTTCAGTTATCCTACAACTCGATTTGATTTGTTAACCCATTGCTTGGGTTTACATTTGATAAGTATTCAAAGTAAATAGCCGCAAGGTTTAGAGCGCGTAGCTGCATCTCTATTAAATGTCATAATTTTGTTTAATGATATATCTTTATTTTTGTTTAGGTTCATTGACCTTTTAACGTAAACCCACTAATATGTTGTTACTAATTATGTTAAAGCTTGCTGTTTTCTTACTTGACTGGTGTATCGTAGTTGTTGTGAGCCGACATGTTTCAGCAAGGACAGCGACTAGTAGGTATATGGCTGACTAATTGACTAAATGACTTAGAATACCGGCCAAATCGTTAAATGTAAAATACATGCAAGAGTCAGTCATATGAACAAACTTCCTGCCATAGAACATTTCTCAAACATCCATATATTACAATGTCTGTATTTCAGTGGCATCAAATTCCCAAATATTCTGACATTTTCAACCAATAATTCATCAGAGTAAAAAAAGTTTGACTATCAGTTAAAACTGCCTTATTAGATTAGTTGTTACGTACACCTCCTTCATATTTATAATGTTAAACATAAAAATTTGTCTCTAGACCTAGTAGTTATATTTTATATAAAAACTCTAAATACATATATATATACATGTATTTGCATAAAAGTTTTCTTTTTAACATTTTGTTTTTCTTAGTTTAAACAGATATATTAAATATTAAAAAGTTTCTTAATGCCATTTTTAAAACAGCCTAGATATAGAAAGCCTATTGTGAGAGGGCAATTCCTTCTTTGTTCATGAAATAAGAAATAAAATCTTAAATTATTTCAAAAAATAATTAAACTAATAATAATAGACCATGCTGTTTTTGTTTGCTTTTATTCTGTTGTACTTTTTCTTCGTCGGAGATATAAAATATAAGGCAAAATGAGAAGAATCAAAATCATATTACAGGTTTTACGGCTCAATAATATGCTTAGAACTGATTGTGCAGCCCTCTGTGGACCAGCTTTAACACTATTACTTTTTATTATTAATATATTGGTTCAAGATTATCTCCTTTATATTTAGAGAAATATTTTGTTTTATATTTTTTTCTAATACAACGTAAACTACATTCTTTGCCAGATAAACCATATTCTAAAATGGGTTGATTTCAGATCACAAGAGAAAATTCTAAATAAAACATTACTTGGCACTTCAAATAATATACACATTGCAAAAATGCACTAATTACATTTATTTTCACATCTAAAGAAAGAACATAATAGTATAACATTTACCCACCTTTCTGATTTTTTTGTTTCGAAAAAAATAGTTAAAAATAATGTAGCACAAATGAAATTATAGTACAGAGTACACAAAGTAATGGCGATGTGTATCCAATAGGAAATATAACGTTGGAAGTAGAAGTCACTGCGATGTAGATGCACTTTCAATAAAATCCAGTCTCTATTCTTAATATTTTAACATCACGCTAGTCAAACAGGGGGCGTGGTGATCTATTATATTATTGATATTAAGAGGGTAAGTTAAAACTCTCTTTCGTGAGGGTAGGTAACCATTATGGGAGTTGGAATGGTAACTTCAGGAGGTAAGTTTTTTATCATACTTATTGGCCTATTTCAAGTAACTTGTTTATATTTTTAACTAGAAACATTATATACCTTATTACAACTGGCTGCAGACAGTGAAAGTCAATTTTAGATGTGGGGCATTTTGGGATTTATCACTCAAATCTTTCCTGATTATAAAGCTCTGATTTAATTTCATATTAACCTTGAAAATAAAGGTTTACTCCGATGTACCTTGTGTCTCATCTGTTGTATGGACTCTAGTTCACAGGCCCGGCATGGCCAGGTGGATAAGGCGCTCGACTCACAATCTGAGGGTCGCGGGTTCGAATCCGCCTCCCAC
>NW_013666015.1:3139-12555 GCF_000517525.1 Limulus polyphemus | reverse complement strand
CCGTGGGGGCGTTATAATGTGACGGTCAATCCCACTATTCGTTGGTAAAAGAGTAGCCCAAGAGTTGGCGGTGGGTGGTGATGACTAGCTGCCTTCCCTCTAGTCTTACACTGCTAAATTAGGGACGGCTAGCGCAGATAGCCCTCGTGTAGCTTTGCGCGAAATTCAAAAACAAGAACAAGAACATGGACTCTAGTTCTTAGATGCCTGTTTTTAATAGGATCCACTATAGTAACCAGAAGGATAACCTTTGAATTTAAATCTCAATGTGCAGACAGAATGTCCAAAATGTTTAAATTAAAATATAGTAAAATCATTATTTGTCCTTTCCAAATAAAAAAGAATATGTCCGGAATTTTTTGAATATGATTTGTTATGAAATGCATCACGTTCTACTAAAGCATCTACGTTTTACTCCAAAACTGTATTTCAAAGTGAATAGTCTTTTGGCATTGCGAATGATGCTATGTGCTTTATGACTTGCACAAACTCTGTTCTTATATGTTATACCCATGTATATTTTTATACATCCCTTTTGTGTAACACATTATTTTCAACTTTACTGATATTTATAAAACAATAATATATTACATTTACATGAAATTTAAGCACAAAATATAACCTTTTTTTTCAAAATAATAATCTTACTTGCAAAAAGTTGTTACTATGTTTGACGAAACCTTTAATGGTTGGCCGGCTGGTAAAGTATCCTGTCCAATAAGCGTGTGGATCACTTGCATAAGGAAAGAAGTCATCAGATTTGGTAGGCCAGGTCTTATTGGCTTGGTTGAGGGCGTAGAGGTAACAAGATGGCGTTGAATAAAACAGATTCACATTACTTCCATTCTTTTGCTTAAAAACGGAATTTAAAGAAAACTAATATTCATCTTTTATTACATTTCTCCAATTTATGTGACATAAAATTGTATGAGAAAAATTAAGATTTAAGAAAACTTTTTTTTTCAGTAAAACGTGTCAGAGCGATATTTAAAGCAGCTCCTTCTAGAAACTAAAACTCAATTAAGATACTTTTTCATTTACCTTTCAATAAAATATAGTATTTCACAAAGAAAAGATGAAATGCTTTCTCTTCTTCCCCATTTGTTTTAGAAACTTAAACAAGCATAGTGTAATCAATATTTATTGAGCAATGGATAATTTTATGAATAATAATTGAAAAATCCACTGGCAACAAAATTCATTCAATTTTGGAAACATCTCATGAATCTTACCTTTTGGTTCACAAATCTGATGATCTTGTCCAAGTTTTTATACCACATATCTGCATTCTGATAATTAAAGTCATCCCCCATGGTCATTATTATGTGATTGGTAGTGAACGTTTTTGCCTGCAATACCAGAACAACAAAAAATAAAAGAAAACTGAAAATTTCTCACCCTTGAATTAATGTGAGCAGCTAGTTTGTCCAGGTTTTTGTACCATGAATGAGCACTCTGGTATTGGAAATCTCCCCCCATGGTCATAATGAGATGATTGGTTTGGTATAGACCGGCCTGAAAAGATTAGTTATTCCAATAATTTATAAGGAATTTTATCTTTACGGTTAAAGTTAAATTACTTATCTATCTATCTGACTGTCTTTCTAACTTAAACGGTTATAGTAACATTTCCAACATTTATTTTCCATAGACATCACATCACTATTTTTAAATATTTCCAGAAGAGATGGTCACTACAGAACATTTAAAAAAATTGATTAGAACGTGTGTCTCTTGGATTAGTCCCTACGGGAGGACAGCGATAAGTTTACAGACTTGCAACTCTAAAATCCGGGGTTTGATTCCTTGCGGTGGATACAGCAGATAGCCCAATGTGGCTTTGCTTTAAAGCAAACAAAAACAACTCTTTTGTTAAAATTTACAGTATGTTTGTTAATGTACGCTGTTCTTGTTTCACTACCATTGTACATACGCCTGTTATTGCATTGTAACATGAAACGTATAGATAACTATAGTCATTGTTAGATCAATTTTAAAATACCTTTAGAACGACTGGATTTATTATATAAAGAACACACCTGATTGTCTTTCAGTCACTAGAAATCTATTGCGTGCCACATATGTATCCGTTTATGAAGATACAAACTCTTACCTGATCCTTAGCAATCTTTATGAACTTGTCTACTCTTTCATCGACGTTGTAATCATGTAGACGCGTATCATCCTGCAAATTTAGAAACAGATATCGTATATCAGATTGATAAGTTTTATTTCGCAACAGAATTTGTTTTCAATGAAAACGATATGATTTATAACACTACTTTATACGTACTAAGTGTATTCAACATTGTTACATGCACCATTTGTTGAAAATCTATCTATCCATCTAACTATATGTTTATCTAACGAACTTATGAACGTAGAGATCTACTTCCTAAAACTTCTTTTTGATACTTGCATATTTTTACACATATATAATGTGTGCATGTGGAGTGCTATGTATTCAGACACGAACCCCCCAAAGACTTTCGTATTCCTCTAAACTGTGCCTTTCCTAAAGTTGTGGCTTTCTAAGTCTTAGTTGACATTTTTCATGGTTAGTTAAGTGATTTTACAATATCTTCTTAAAGAAAAATGTTGAACAAGTACATTGTGTATAATTTTTGAAAGTTTAATAACTAGTTTCTTCGATCATCGCATCTGGTCTTAAAAGATGTTTTTTAAGGTATGCATTACTAACGCCATTTGGCAGAAAACTGTGGTCTTCTTTAATATACGCACAAGGGACTCCTGGAGGCATGATTATTTATTGAACAATATTTCAATTTTTTTCTATACACATGTGAAAATCGTCACCTTCAAAAGTGTCATTTTGTCTGAATCATCCTTGGCAAAAATTCTACCTTAAAGGCACACAATACTAACTTAATCCGGTGTATTTATGTAAATTTTAGGCATTTTCTACCTTCTTTGTTAATTAAGTGGTCTGCTCTTAATTTAATTTAATTTAATTAGTCATTAAATGGATGTAGCATTTCTTTGATTTACGAACCGTTTTTATTTTGGTTTCCACCTTTTTTTATTAACATGATTTATATGTTAAGTTTGAAACTTACAAATTCAAACAGTTATGAATAATAGTGCTTGCAGTTAAACTTTAATCTCACTTAAGTATCTTGAGTTAAAACCTACATAAAGAAACTTAACTCCAAACAACCGACGAGAACAATTGTTGGAATGGAAACTGCGATTGTAATGTTGATTATTTTTGTAAACGATAACAAAGAAGTAAGAATGTAATATTTTATAAAGCTGAAGGCCAGACGACCAATAAATACCAAAAGAATGTGCATTGCAGTATGATAATTTAAAGACCAACGTTGTGTTTACTTCCTTAACATTACCGAAACTGTGTGCTAAACAGCATTCAGTAAGACTAAAATTATTGTTACTTACCATTATCGGAATATTGTCACACAAAATATCGTAACAGAAACCTGGAGGTGGATAATAGGTGTTGGGTAAAATTCCAGTAAACAAATCTGCTGCTGGTCCTGGGTTGAATAACGTAAAATGGAGAAAATTTAAAAATTATATATTATAAGAAAACTAACTGAATCGATCGTATGAGGAGCCTTAACGTCTATGCATTGTCCAAAAATTACTGATTTCTGGAAATTTATTTTCAATAATTGTTTAGCATATTTGTAATTGAAAATTACAACAATAATTTATATGATAGGAGTAATATACCACTATTTTGAAAATAATCAGTTTGATCACTCGTTTTAAAATATCTAATTTTCCTTCTTTTATAAATGCAAAGACAAAACCTTTGCTATTTCTTGTTATGTATTAATGTAAATACACCAAAAGTATGTATACATTTTTTTTAGCAAATCAATTCCATCATTAGATAATGCTAAACCAGAAACTTAGACATGTATTTAGTGTCGTACCTAGATCGTCGCTTGCTTTCCACACCATCTCCATCGTTTTCGTTTTTCTCTTTTTTTCTTGTCGTGGTAGTCAATACGACCCAAAAACAACCCGTCGAAATACATCTAAAACAGTTTTTAAATAATTGTATTTATATTTTATTGTATTAAGCTTTAAATAAATACTTACCGTTGCATTTATATTTTTCATTTCTTAAATTTTATAATTTCTGGGCAAAAATAATATGCTTGCTAGTTAATGTTTATCAAATTAAAAAAAAATCTAATTTTGTGAAATTATCAAATAATTTTCAAATGAATTATCAATAACTAATGTAGTTTTCAGTTACTTTCACTGTATCGCAATTAATTTTTTAGTGTAGTATCGTGAAAAAGTTTGTTACTCTGCCCTCATAATGATTAAGTAAATGTATTGTTTATTTTTTCAAGAAACTTGTAAATTAAAATAATCTATGAATAAAAAACAATATAACAAACTCAAACAACGAGTAACTAAAAGAAGCAAGTCAAAACAACAATTTTAGGTAAACATTATAAGGGCCTGGCATGGCCCGATGGTTAGAGGTGCTCGACTCGCAATTTGAGTTTCATGAATCCAAATCCTGCCATCGAAAAATTGAAATCAGTACCACTTTTCGTTGGTAAAAGAATAGCCAAAGAGTTGGAGGTGGATGGTGTTGACTAGATGTGTCTTTCATCTAGTCTATCACTTCAAAATTAGGGTTGGCTAAGGCAGATATCCTTCAACTAGCTTTGCGCGAGATTAAAAAAAAACAAATAATAATAAAATTTATTTAGTATCTAAGTCTTTTTTTTTCTCAGAAAATATGACTTTCTAACACATATAATACATATCTTTAGTAACAGAACAATGCTCATTATTTTACTATGGCTGCTGTAAATGACCTTTTCAGGCGTATTTGTCAACTTGATCAGGTAACAACTGAATATTCGTTGGTTGTAAAATTGTCAACTTGATTAGGTAACAATTGACTCTTCCTTAGTTGTAAGTTCGGCTAAATGTGTTCTATGATTAAAGAATCAAATAAAGAAATTGTCCTTTAAAAGGTTAAAAAGGTCTTCACAAACGAACTAAAGAAACGACCTATTTGGGACACTAACACAATTATCCTGTAAATTAGGAGAAGAAAAGTCTTTCCTTTTTCCATTGTATGTTAATTATTAAGGATTCAACAGTCTTCCTAGATAATTTCAGAAAAGAACGTTTCTCACAGGCCTACTGATTCATTTTGTCCATCATAATAAGTTGATTAACCTTTATAGCATTTTCTTCTCGGACATGAAGGTAGCGAAATATCTCAAATTTTTAGCAAATGAGGACAGCAATATAGGATAATAAAATGCATGAATGGTATAAGAATATATTTCCTAAGCTTCAGCTTTTTGCTAGTGATACGTATTCTTCAGGGTTAATAAACTGTAGATTTTTTTTTCTAATAAACGTATTCAGTCGTTATCAGTAATGTTTTAAGCAGGTCCTCGAAACAATCTTTCAGAGATTATTTAGAAATTTCGTACCTGTGCAAACAATGAAGCCTGTTCCCGAGAATGGCCGAACGGATCAATCTGCCATCCGATTCGAGGAATCCCACAGGAACCGAACGTGTCTGAGAGACGACGGAATCCCCACGTCATTTGATCGATGATGTCATTGTAGTGGCACGTGGCTTCGTCATTCATTGACCAGCCTCCGCTAATAAACTCCAACTGACCTACCAAAATAAAATAATAATAATGTAATTAGTTAGGACATGGAAAAAATAAAACATTTCATTGTGCTATACCTTGAAATGATAATAATGTACAAAACTTATATGACGTGCTCCTGAAATATTAAACAGTGTTTATGTTCCAGAAATATTAAACAGTGTTTATTTTCCAATGCCTATTTTTATTTTTCATTCGATTAGGATGACTTAGTTGGATTTAGTGAAGGGTTATTTGTTAATTACCAACATATTTTATTCGTGGTTAATCATATTGGTGATAAAGCTATTAGTATTAACATTAAAGTATCTTTTAAATGTGCTCATTTTTACCTCTTTTGTTTTTCCATTTATAAGGCCCCCCAGTGGCACAGCGGTATGTCTGCGGACTTACAACGCTAGAAACCGGGTTTCGATACCCGTGGTGGGCAGAGCACAGATAGCCCTTGTGTAGCTTTGTGCATAATTAAAAACAAACAAATCCATTTATAAGACATTTAGAAAGTACATAACACCCATAGTCTATAGTTTATTCACCTATATCTATGAGAGCATGATGCAGTTAATTAGATAAAATGGGAACTATTGGTTAGACTATAGCTGGTCAAACGGCGTCCGCGAGCTGGATCTGGTTCATGAAGGTATTTTATCTGACCTGTTTTTTTAATCGCATTTTATTTTGGTCAAACTGGTAAAACAAAAAGAAATCGAGACCAAGCAAACCATTTTAGTGACGGTTGTGATTTTTTTTTGTTTCATATGTTAACTCAGCTATTTATTCAAAAAAACATATAATTAACTGGCGGTCTGTAGTAGAAGTATGAAATGAAATTTAAATTAAGGAAATATTCTGAACGTACTTTACCCGCTCATACAGTTTCGTCCCCAAGACGACAATGGGTACTAAAAACTTGAAATATATTATCATGAAAAAAATAACTCTCATCGATTTGCAACAATCAGTTACAGTAGGTAAATCAGATAATCATGCCTATATAACGTTCTAAAACTGAATAAATAATTTGTTTGTATCATGCAAACTTAAGTAGACTTAATGTTGTTTTTCTTCGTGCAAAGCTATACAATTTGGAACTGAACCTCGAATTTTCGCATTGTAAGTCCGTATACAACGGGAGATGAATACACTTAAAACGGCTACGGTTGTATTGGAAATACAATTTAATATATCTGTCAAAGAACACTATAAATTTATGACATGAAATATAGAAGTCCGTGTTATGTAGTAACAACCATACTCTGGAAGCAGTTCCTTTTATGGACTTTTTCCGTCTAGAGTTTTTATTTCTTTTTGGGACGACGTTTCTGGTTCTATGCTGAGCGCTTCGTCAGGTCTATTCTATAATAATGCACTACCAAAACTAATCCTTAAAGAAACATCCACACCCAGAAAAGCTGAATACTACAGTTTTTTTTAGCTGTATCAGCTATCATTAATCGTGTTTATTTGACTTGTGATGTTTGAAGTTTTTTTTTTGGCCTGTTCATTGCAAAAAAGTGTTCTTCAGCTTTCAAGCCGAATCTAACATTCTTATTTTTGTCACGTTTCGATGCTACTGATAGTTAAATGATATATATATATAAATATATCATCCCCCTTTTTAGTATCCACCAGTAAATGTGGTAATCGGATACAGGATTCCATTATATGGTATTACACGTCCCTATTTGACGTATTTTCAGATGACATGACATCACATTCAAACCTCACCAACTGTATTTCATGACTTCAAGAATATATAACAAGATGTATTTCAGACTTAAATTATATCCGATGACCAGTTTTCGAACTTGAATTATGTCTGATGACAAGTTTCTGTAAGCATTGAATATGTTATGCTGTTTACGGTTATTAAAAACATAACTTGACCTTTCTGTATATTTTTAAATAAATGACGTCACTTTTAATTTTTGAGATGCATACTTGGCATGGTTGCTTAATGCTTTGAATGATAGAACGCATAAGGAACTTTGTGTATGCTAAGTTTCACTAAATGAACATTACGGATATTATTGCGGATGTTATTACTACATAACTCTCATTACGTTAAAATCTAATAAGGTTGGACGTCACACTAATTTCTCAGTGTATGTTTGGAAGACTTGACGTCACACACTCTCCCAGAAAAAAAAAAGGGGGGGTTTCGAGACTAAATCATATTGCAAACACCTTTTTAACATAGTATACAGTTAATTTTCGTTTTAAACGTTCATTAATGCGCTAGTCGATGTAGCAATTATGAACTCTTGACGTCAGACTTACCATTTCTTACCAACTTCTGGACTTGGTGACGGACATGGTCGTGTTGTTGCTGCCACCAGCGCCAAAAGAAAGCTGTCTCGACGTAAATAAAACGCTTATTTGGATCGTGACGTAGTTCTTGTACTACAGAATCAAGTATATATTGGACGCCAGCCCTTTGTATGGTGTTGTTAGCTAGACACGACGTAAAAAAAAATACATCAACAACATAAAGTTAGCAGTTTTTAATCAATTGAGTACACATTACAATAGTGTCTAATTTAGATATGCCATCTAATATTTATACTTATTTGTTTTTTCAGATATTCGTGAAAAGCTACACGAATGCTATCCGCGCTAGTTGTCTAATTTTGAGCTGATAAAGCAGAGGGAATAGTGGGATTTGATCACTTTTAAAACGCACCATAAACTCCAAAGTGCAGAGCGTTTTTTTTAGGAGGGGGCAACAAGACGCGAACCTAACCCTAATTCTCATAAGCCCCTAAAATCTCAATACAAATTAATTTATCATTTCTTATAAAACCTACATCTAAAAAAACATAAAAATACTGCATATAGTAAGCTAATAAAGAATTACAACAAATAGGTTTATTCTTTGAGCATTAGAAGTTAAAAACCATCATTGAAACGAAATCCACATCTGATCCCATTACTCCGAAGAAGAAAAAAGCATTTAAGTGATGTAAGAATTTTTCTATTGTTGTGTAAGCGGCGGTTGCTGTATAATTTTCTTCAATGCTGTTCACTCAACCTAATTTTAAAACTTATGCAACTCGTTATGTTCAATGCGTAATCGCAGTTAAACTGGTTATTGTTTTGTTATTAGATATAAACAGCTTTATCAGATCGGTCGTGTGTGAAAATAACAGAAATATAAGTTAGGCTGTTTATAACGTTAAGTTTCATTGAGTAGCGAGACACTAAGTCATCGTTGCATGATGAAACATAAAGTTAATACGCTAAATGTGATACCTGTTTTCACTAATCAATAATCACTTTTCAATAATCACCTAAGGATTCGACTGAGTTTAAATGTTGCGAACTTAGTAATCAGTTTGACTGCATCGGAACTAGTTAAAGACAAAAAAAGTTAAACAACATATTACAATTTCTTGGATTTGAAGCCAACTCCGAACTTGATTAGAGCCGTGTTGTTGTTAGATGTTTTAAAAGTTAATAAGTTTCTCTTAACCCTGTTATTAATAAAGGTCTTAAAGCAATCACATTTACTGTCTCAGAATACTAAACTGTCAGGATTATTTATATAAAATAACCTTCATATTACAGTTAACGAAAGAATTTATTGGGCCAAAAACCTGCTGTTTTCCTATTCTCCGGTTTGAAGTGAACATTATATATTAAAAGTTTTAAATTAGGCTTATAACAGATTAACGAAAGAGGATCATATTGTTACGTCCCCGTTTGTTAATTAACTTTCCGTAACTTCGTTCCGACTAAACTTAAGCGAAACAAGTTCTTTCTTAATAA
>NW_013666015.1:0-2336 GCF_000517525.1 Limulus polyphemus | reverse complement strand
ATAAATACGTTTTAGGCCTGTATTAATATGTCTATCTTTTTGTCATTTCACTAATATAAATACGTTTTAGGCCTGTATTAATATTGTTGCGTCAGCGAGTCACATGACCACGTGACGCAACGTTTCTAGAATTATCATGTACTTTCGGGAATGCTCTAGTAATTGCTGGATGTAGGGTGGGCTGGTATATAAAAGATGGGAATGTGAGGTGGGTAGATAGATAGTGAGTAATTGATCTGCGGTCGGAGTATTATTGACGTTCGTTGCTATAGCGTTTGTTTAGCGCGATTGTTGAGTGTATTGGTTAAGTTATATTCGGAAAGAATAAACCAGTTTTATTAAGTAAAGGCTTGTGTCGCGTAAGTTTCGTCGGTACGAAGTTACGGAAAATGTACAATGTAGATATGCATTTTGAAAGTTCCAGAACCTATGCAAGTGCAATATTCAAACTGTACAATGTAGTATAGTATTTTTATTCTTCACGTGATTGTCTCCTTACACTCTGACTTGTGAGAGTCTGAGTCATCTCGTAAATTCAAGAACCTGTCTCGAGTGCAAATAATTTTGTAAAACATGTGAATTTTTTGTTACAACACACTTGCACATTTTACTAAAAGCTTGCAACACTTCGTACATATACGCTAAGAAAATTCGGAATTATAGTTAACATTTCTTCACATTACAGCCCCGATACATTGTACCGACCCCATACACATTCTGTTAAGAGTATTTTTGCATTTTGTTGTTTAAGGGTTATAGCATATGCGAGATGTGTAAATTTTTAGAAGACACAAACTTTTCATGAAATCATGACATGAAGTCAAAGTTTATTGATTTTAAAGTTAATTATTGGCTTGGAACAAGCATAAGGTAATGAAAATGATAAATGTGATATAGTAATATATCATAAATTTCTTCTTTTTGTAATAGCATTATTTAAATCAAATTCATTCTTTGTTCTTGATATTGTTACGTCTCCGTGTGTTAATTAATTTATGCTCATTTTGAACCCCAACCGTGCGCATAGAATTAAAAAATTAATTCAATATCGCAATACAAACTGTTTGAATAAAGAAGCACAATACAACACCAGAATAAACCCATGAACAGTGAAATACAATAAATTAGCTCATTGACACAGAAAATACAATACTAGATTTAACATAAAATGCTTGAACATAAATGGAACACAAAATTTCAAATAACACTCTTAATTTATTTTATAACACCGAAAACATATTGTTACGTCTCCGTTTGTTAATTAACTTTCCGTAACTTCGTTCTGACGAAACTTAAGCGACACAAGTCCTTTCTTAATAAAACTGGTTTACTATTTCCGAATATAACTTTACCAATACACTCAACTTCAACAATCGCGCTAAACAAACGCTGTAACGTCTCTCGTGCTCTCTAACTGCAGTTCAATTACTCACTATCTACGCACACGCATTACATTCCCCTCTTTTATATACCAGCCTACCATATATCTAGTAAGAACTAGAACATTCGCCAAATTACATGATAGTTCTAGAAACGCTGCGTCACAGTAGTCACGTGACTCGATGACGCAACAATATATTCTGAATGCTTACATAATATTCCAATGTAATTCCGCAAACCTTTTTATTCATAAAAGAAATGCGATTGGGCCTAAATTATTGTTAATATAAGTTATTCTTTCATTTCCTTCTTGATCACAAGCTTGTGCTATATACATATATATCTATATTGTATTTATATCTTTCTATCTGTATATACTATCTTTGACACAACTATTACATCTGATCCAGTTAACGTTCTATCATTTTGTGTAATATCGTTTTCTCATGCTTTATGTGTCTAATTGGAAGAGAGGACATTTTTAATGATAATGAATAACATTATCAGTTAGGATTGAATCATTACTTCAAATAAAGGAATAATGGCCTAGCCATTCTTTTTGTTAAGTTCATTGAATTTAAACACCTCACGGAATCCGGTCCGATGGGCGTTGTAACCTCTTTATGGTTATAAACTAAGAAACAGTGATTTCTAAGCAAAACGATATATTTTTTTTTTTTAGAAAACACCATTCTGCTTACAATTCATTGTTTCTTAATTTAATACTCCGTTAGCATAATGTGCTTCACTACACAAGTAATATTTTTGAAAATAGAATTAGCACATTAATAATTCTCATTAATAAGTATGCTTTATTATGAATAAAATAAGCAAAACGTCTTACTATATACATCCAATAAAAATAATCTATAAGCATGCTTTGACAGTTAAATTTTATATATTGTTGCGTCATCGAGTCACATGACTACTGTGACGCAACGTTTCTAGAACTTTCA
>NW_013666014.1:614921-617849 GCF_000517525.1 Limulus polyphemus | reverse complement strand
TAAGTTATTATATTCGATTAGTGCGGCTCTTTTAAAGAACACATTAACCGCACTAATCGAGGGATTCCTGTACTTGTAAATTCTGTAATCTCACGACAAAAGTTATGGTCTAAAAGAAAAGGCTTATCTATCTTTTTACATAAAATCGGTTTATAAAGAGCATTCATATAAATTCACATAAAAACCGTGTCAGACATTCAACAAAGTGATTATATTTATCTCCAGAGACATCTTGTCAAAAACCATGCTTATTATAATTAAGTTAGTATGCTCCTTACCATATATAACATAATAATAGAGTTTTAGTGCTTACATCTTAAACGCCAATGAAATTGTTTTAAAATTTATGAAAATTAGTAACGTTCATTGTAGTAACAGAAATAAGATAAATTCATAACACGTTATCACATGCTTTTGCCTTAAGTTAAAGTAATAAAATTTATATATATATATATTAGGGAGCCATTAGTGTCTGGTAGGGAAGAGACAAATGTTATCCTCATAGTGATTTTGCAATCATTAATGCAAACGTTCTTTTCATGATAAATAGATGTACAGCACACATATCTTGCTACAGAAGTGTCTATTTTTCTTCGGCGAAAAGAAAAAAATCAGGAAATCCAAAAAGCATAGACAAGCACTTTGATAGTCGGTAACTAGTTTTTTTTTATAGTAAGGTAGCCAACCACATGCTTCTCCTTTAAGTTATAGAGTCGCAAAAAATTATGTTCATTTTATGCTAAACATACGATGACTTTCTTGAGGTACAGGAATGCCCAAATGCATAGCAATAAGACTGATAATATTTCTTTACAATTCTTTCTTTACTGACCCTTTACTACAGGTTTCCAATGAGAAGAAACCTAACAGCATCTGGTTTTCACCCACTTTGCGACGCACACAGCTGCCGATGAGGCCTTTCATCCAATGTCAGAGCTCGTTGGGTTAGCTGGGAATGCTAAAGCTAAATGTCTTAATAAATGAAATAATGTTGATGAAATAGTGTTTTGACCGAGACTTTGTTACATTACCAGCTTAACCAAAATCTCTGGTGATGGGCAAAAAGTCTCGTGCATCACAAGTTGTAATGATAAACAATAAACTTGATAGATTTATAAAATGTGTATTTTCTTGTAGACCACATCTTATATGGTAAGAAACAATAAAAATAAAATATTTTGCTAAAAACTTTTTTATTGTTATCACAGTTATTTTACATATTTTTAGCTTAAAATCTTCAAGAGTAGAATGTATGCACATTATTTGTGATATTTCTTGGATAAAGTCGTATTTTTTTCTACTTGAAGCTTTGTTAACAAATATTTCAGTATGTGGGATACTTGAAAAGTCTGTCATTTTGTTTACATATTTTTATATCATATCACGTTAGTTTTAAGTTATAGGGGAGGGATAGTGTGAGGGTCAAACGAACTGATCTCCAGCACGACAGGGGACAGTCAAATTAGTTATAAATTTCAAGTGCATGATGTGTTTTTACAGAATTTTCAAATGAAGAAACTTTTTAGGCTCTTATTAGTTTGAATCGCTTTGGGGAATGTCCTTATGTTTCGTTTATGATGATTTATCCTATTTGACAAATAATATGTTAGAACAGGTATTATTATATTGGGCCGTTGGTCAGTATTTTATAAACTAACAACTGTGCTTAGAAGAATAAATATATGTAAGTATTATACAACAACTGTGGTTTGGGTAACCAACGTCTACAAGTATTGTATTAACAATCGTGTTCAAGGTCACAATATCTGCAAGTATTATAGAAACAACTGTGACCAAGGTAATCAACATATGCAAGTATTATATAAAAAACTGTGTTCAGGGTAACAGCATTATAAAGTATTAAATAAACCATTGTGTTCAAGGCGACAACATCTGCAAATATCATAGAAACAAATGTGACCAGGGAAACCAACATCTAGAAGTGTTATAGAAACAACTACGGCCAAAGTAAACAACCTCTGAAAGCATTATAGGAACAACAGTGGCCGGAATAACTAATACCTAGAAGCAGTATATAGATAATTGATTTTCAGGATATTCTACAGGGAGTGCATACATTATAACAAACGATTACTAGCGTTGATTGTAATTGCATTTTATAACAACAATGGATATTTTAGATCCTGTACTATTTTTGTATCTATGTTTACTCTGATTCCAGTTTCTTCTGTTATGTTTCTAATGAAAACAACCATTGAATTTCTTATGTGGCAGGTTACTTATGAGTCTTCATCGACTTCATATCTTTCCTTATTAACCTTTAACGGTACTAGGGATATATGTCAAAATCTTCTTCTGTTTCATAACAATAGATTTTGCTTTGCAGATTAGGAGTTTGCTACACAGAAAGAGCACTCATAAAATCCCATAGCTATAAGTTATCCGTTTATTCTTAACGACACGGCATTATGGAATGGTCGCAAATTTTCTGTTAAACCCGTGGCTCCCATCTGTAGAGACTCTCCACGTCATTCAAATAGTTCTTATAAAGTGCGATTAACCAGCTGTATATTGTCAAAATTTCTACAAATAGACGATTTCAAACAGTTTATTCCAACGTGCAGGAAGCTTGATGATATTAGAATACACCGTACATAAAGCTTTTTTTTAACGTTTTTTGTGTTTGTATCAGAGTTTTCCGCAAAGCTACATAAAGGCTATTTGCTCACAACCATCTTTAATTTTAAACTATTAATATATTAGAATCTGAAGGAAGATACTGAGCAATATCCACCCCCAACTCTTTCGTTTCCATTGTCTCTCTTGGCCCGGCATGGCCAGGTGGTTAAGGCGCTCGACTCGCAATCTAAGGGTCGCGATTTAGAATCCTCCGTCACACCAAACATGCTGGCTCTTTCAGCTGTGGGGTGTGTTATAAAGTGACGGTCAATCCCACTATTCGTTGGT
>NW_013666014.1:611109-613989 GCF_000517525.1 Limulus polyphemus | reverse complement strand
ACACTGTTAAATTAGGGACGGCTAGCGCAGATAGCCCTCGTATAGCTTTGCGCGAAATTCAAAACAAACAAACAAACTATTGTCTCATCGATTAGTGGAATTAAAACCGTCACTCTTATGGTGCACCCACAGTCCAGTTATGCTAACCATTAGGCCACTCCAATAAAACTGTTCAATTGAGCTATGTCTTATTTAAAACACACTTTTTTTTATAGATGCATATATTTTCCAGTCATATTTTAATATGTAACATTTTACCGTAATAACAAGTTTATTATCTATGTATGACCTTTAGATTACGACTGGAAAGTGCGATGATTTTTATTACAAAGTTTTGGAATTTTTCTTATATTAAGTTCATTATTGTTTTATATTGCTGATTTTGATCGCCCATTGACAGTTAATGTAAGTGATATAATAGTTTTGAAGCTATTCCGTTTACATATATATGGATATTTATATATATGAGAAAGATCAAGGTAAACCGCTGTTAGATGGATTATATATATATATACTTCGAAGCCTGAGAAATTAATTACAATTCAGGTACAAGTGCTTTGATACGTAAAAACATTCCTGTTAATAAAATAATTGTTATCTGCAATCCCCAAACATCTATTCGATCAAAAAATTCAAATGTGGAATTTTACTACAATACTTGCTTCATCTTACAGTTTAATGTGCACAAACAATAGAGGTTTGTAACTTCCAGTCTCAACTTAAGTTCTTAAAAAGACATTGTAATATTACACGATATATATAAAATAACTCTTAACTCAAGCCAATATTTTGTTTGTTTATTAAGATTCTTAAATTTATTTATTTCTTATTGGAAATGTAAGTAAAATTAATTATCTGACACAGATTCTCATTCTTTCCTTGAATAGCTGTATTCTACACAAAACAAATGCACTTTGGTTATTAATATACAACATTACCTAATTTATTTGAACACAACTAGTATGTACGCCTAACTGCCTGCCTGATTCTTAAAAATATTTGTTTTTTAATGTTCCATGAAAATAATATACCAAAAGTGAGCCCGCCACTGCAGAATTCTTTAGGTAAATACCTCTTCTTGTACCGGGGGGAGGAGGCTTTTTGAGCGTAAATTAACGGTCACTTTTCTTTCTCGACCAACTACAATATGTAAACACCTTTACAGCTGACCTATCTTTAAAACCTGTATCTGCCTCAGGCACAGAGTTTGATAAACCAACTGTTCAAAACATAATTCTTCTACACTCATTTTCATTTTCTGTATTCTGGGATGGTTGTAGTATTATTCACAATCTTGAACTTTTAGATATACTCTCACAACCATGTCATTGTTTTGTTGATTATATTGCATTGCGATTTATAAATCCATGTAACCTTCAACATGTGATGAAATGTTTTGATTTCAGTGTTTTCTGTAGTTTTTGTCCAGTACATATAAAGTAATGTTTCTTAAAAGATCCATGCTTTTGTCTTTTGACATATTATGTAAATATTTTCAAATCTTGGTTTTTGTTTTATTCATCTCGCTTTAAAGTAAATATGATATATATATTACTTCAGCCCTTTTTAGAACAAATAATAAGCATTGAAATTTATATTTACTAAATAAATTATAATGACTAAAACAAAAGGTATCTACGTGCATAAACGTTTTTCTCTGCGCCTTCCTTCTACGTTTTATCATACATGCATGCATACACCGTCTTCATATTCAAGTCTGTGTTTGCTTATTGATTTTATTAAGTTAGGTCTTTATTTGATTGCTTTTCATTAGGATCAACATTCTTCTCATAACTGGCTGCAAAAATTGAATGAAGTTTTCGTAAGATGTGCGCTTAACAAGGCCTGGCTATTCTTACTTTTTCAGTTGTAATATATTTACTAAAGGTAGTTTTGGTTATCGGTCATGTATGGTACGCACATGCAATGAACTATATTTTGTCACTTATTTTGAAATATTTTAGCCTAGAATACCTACATTTAATTTTTTCTGTGTGAAATAATAGGATGTTTTTGTTTCTAAATAACTTTATTTATTGTATTTTAAGAGAAGTACATTTGTTTTTATTGTTTGTTTCTGAATTTCGCGCAAAGCTACACGAGGGCTATTTGCGCTAGCCGTCCTTAATTTAGCAGTGTAAGACTAGAGGGAAGGCAGTGTAAGACTAGAGGGAAGGCAGCTAGTCATCATCACCCACCGCCAACTCTTGGGCTACTCTTTTACCAACGAATAGTGGGATTGGCCGTCACATTATAATGCCTCCACGACTGAAAGGGCGAGCATGTTTGGTGGGACGGGGATTCGAACCCGCGACCCTTAGATGGCGAGTCGAGCGCCCTAACCACCTGGCCATGCCGGGTCCTGTTTTTATAGAATTAAGAGGTAAACATTTTGTCACTTTTTACCTGAAAAACGTGACTAAACTTGAAAAGTTCTCCAGCTAAAACTAACAATATGAATAAATTTGCCTTTTGAGTCAATATAAATGAAGTTAGATCCACATTTTAACAATACTTTATTTTTACGTGTGTGACGCATTTATTATTATATATTTATTTTAATATCGATGTTTGTTTATATCAAATTTATATTTAGAAATGTATATAACTTATACTGTTAGATATATATTGCGATACTCCCGCCTATTCTCTAAAGTTGTAGAAGATTCTCGAGTGTAAGAATCAACAATATATGTGTGTACGTAAACGCTAGTGTTAACATCAGTACTGTTACGTAATCTGAATCTTGTAGAAATTCTACACACGCCTATAAATAGAATCAACGCGACGCGCCAAAAGAAGAGTATCTATTATTCGTTTGCTATAGTTGGTGTGTTATAAACTTCGGAAGCTATAACTGTGATTGTTAATCGGGAAACT
>NW_013666014.1:605580-611099 GCF_000517525.1 Limulus polyphemus | reverse complement strand
GGAAAACTCGGCGAAGAACACAGAGCTAGCTAGCTCCCCGTTAAATAAATTGTACCTACGTCAACTCAAAATTAACTTGCTCATTGTGAACCTTGGATAAGATATCGAGGAAGTTCCAGACTAGAAAGAAGACTTTGTATTGCTTGTAAGTTTGTAAAACTTTTGTATATAAATCATTGTTTGCAATAACTATTTCTAATAACTCTTATTGTAAATTGTATTATTGTTTGTGTATTAAAATATATTTATATTACAAAAAAAGAAAAAGAAAACTGTGTGTATTAATCTTGTTGGCAAATATCATAAATTGGAAATATATCGGCATTTATTTAACTACTAAATTTAAATTATCATTTTGCTCAATTTCAGACCATTCGAAATTGTAATACGTAACACGTGTAAGCAAATGCGAAACTGTTGTGACGGCGTGACGCATTTACCTGAAAAGTAGTCTTATATTTATCATATGAAACTTTCGAAGGGCAACTAAAGTCGATAGGTGATATATCCCCATCACTGTATGAGGTCCTCTTCCTCAGATACCTTTCCAACTGGAATAAATTCGACTCAGTCTCTCTCTATAGTTTATTACCTTTTTTCTCTTACATAGGCGTCAATGTCTATTTCTAGCCAAATTTTATGAAATAAAAAAAAACTTCGAAGGCAAGTGAATGATGTCTTTTGTTTGTATGTTAAATTTCGTGCAAAGGTACTCGAGAACTATGTTAGCCATCTCTAATTTAGAAGTGATAAACTAGAGAGAAGGCAACTAGACAACACCAACCTCTGCCAACTCTTGGGCTCTTTTCATCAAAAAATTATAATTACTTTCACATTATAACTTCCCATTCGGCTGAAAGGGCAGACATGTTCGGTGAGGGAATTCGACCACACGACTTGCACATTGCGAGTTGAGCGCCCTACGATATGATAGGCCAAATAATGGGGTATCGTGCTTTTCCCCCACTGTCTGCTAAAATCAGCGCAACTAATGTGTGTGTAAATATATATATATATATATATACATTGGGAGCCAATTTTTAATTCGAGGTTGCACTGTTCTGTATTCTTTTTCTTACTGTATCCATCGTAAAACTTTTCTTCTTTGCTCATTATTTGGTTTACTATAAAATATAGTTTTTACAGACAATATCTTTTTAGATGTAAAACATCTTTATTCTGAAAATTATCAGTTGTTTCCACACTACATGACCTGTACATAAGAAATATATATAATATACAGATGATGTTTAACAGATTTAAATCTTTTCGGCATAAAAATATTTATTAAAATCAGACAAATCCGCTTGGGAGATGACGCTGAGAGACTTATTAAACAAAATGACACCCATATATGTATCCAGTCCAAGAGCTACACCAAGTGAATTTCTACCTTCCACAACGGAATTCCTCTTTCATTATATTTTGTAACATATTATAAATTACATAATAAAACGATAGCCGTATTTACATGTGTATAAAACGATACTCTTCACTCTTAAAGCAATACCTAATTTTACCCCTCGTCTTATACGCAGGTTCAAAGATAAGACTTCCAGTAAGAACTCTACAGTTAACAGCATATTTAACCAATACTACGTTGTTCCTTTTACTTTTGTTTGCTTTTTTGAGTAAATGCACTGACATCGTGCCACCTACTGGGTTACAATAACATATTTTTAATTGTATCATTTGTATCGATTCTTCATAACTAGAAGCTATTTAACTCACATGCTAGTTACAATTAATCAAGACATTTTTGATTTGAAATGTGTTGATCTCATCCGTTATAATAAAATGTTGCTAATATTATATGAATAAACTTCAGTTTCTGTAACGTACACTAATTTCATAAACATGTTTTTGTAGCAGATCACCATACCTTAAGGTTTGGTATTTTTTCGTAGTAGAAAAGGAATTTAATTGTGATGAAACATTTATAAAGCTCTTTATAACATGTATGTCACTTAAGTTATGCCGTATTGAGCTGTCTGTAGCGTATGATGAGCATAAAAAACCACACTTGGGGTTGTAATAATTACTCCAGAGCACAGGTAAGCACAGTTTAAAAATAATTTTTTTTTACAAAAGTAACATCCTAGACTTGCTTAATAATAGAGGTCGTCCTATACACCGAACCTCAAAGAAATACACTTAATTTGCTCAAAAAATCCAAGGTCGTCTTATAAACCGGCAAATATGGTATTGTATTGGCAAAATTGAAGTCATTCTCCATGACCTTAAACATTAGCAAACGTATCAAATATTTGAAGTTACGAAATAATTATTTTTATAAAGTTCTCAGCTATTTTTCTTAATATAAAAATATTCCCGTTATGAGTCTCAATTCAAATTTTTCTATTAATTTACGCACACAAAAAATATGCTTTAATAAATAATGGTTGAATACTAAAACGAACATAAAAGATTAAGCATTAAAACTGTGGAACCTATTTATAAATGTTCACTGAATAAAAAACACCACACAATCACCAATATTATCATAAAAATAATCATGACATTTATCAAACAATGAATGATGTATTTAAGTTCTGTTTAAAGTTAATGATATCGCCAGTAATAATTTGTTTTGGTTAAAGTTGTACACTTCCGAATAAGTATGTTTAGATCATCAACGCATTAGCTCTATTCTTATAGTTACTAATCCAAACAGTAAAGTTTCCATGAGTAATAATACAAATACATGTTTTGAAGTATACTCCAGTGCGTCAGCTAATTATTAACTATATCGTGCTGTTTATATATATATACATAAGACACGGTTTCCATCTTTATATATTTTGTCTAGAGTAGATAAATAGGGTTTTTGCAGAATCCGATAAGTTATTGTCAGTGTCAATAAAGTTTCAAGCATTTTGATCAGAAATTATTAATAATTGCTTGTTATCCAAAACTTAGGCGAAACTATTAATCACACTAAATCAGTCAAATGAGTTCCCGAACTCGTTGGGACCAATGTAGCTGTAACACTCTTTGAAATAACTTGAAAATGATAATAATAATGAAAATGGGTGGAGTGCAAAGAGTAATCATCTTATTTTCCAATATGAATATTTACAATTTTATACTGTGACTTTTTTAACATTTGAGTTTCCGAAGTTTACAAACACTCTGGAATTGATAACCGAGAAAATAAATGCAAAGAAGGCTGCAGAGGTTAAACGATTTGTTTTATATATATATAGTAGTGTAAGCTAGTATTTTTTAACTTTTTGAATTATTTAAGACTCTATCAAATACTTTGGAATTAATAATCAGCAAAATGGATGAAGCGAATGCTGTGGGGTTAAACGTTGTTAGCGGTTTGTGCACGGAGCTTAATCATAGTTCAAGATTTACATCTGGGTAATTATAGCCTTTACCATAGAGTACGAAGTGGAGAGAAAGTCCATAAATATGCCCTCTTTCTAGCAGAATACTGACATTAATGTCACAAAATCACGGCCCGAGCGTTCGATAATAGCATGCTGCTGTCAACCAGCTACCTCTCGCTCTAGATTTACATGATTCTACCAGGAATCCACTGGAGAGCGTGCACGCGGCGGTCCTCCCCCAGCCGCGCCCGTCGGCAACTTTATACTTATTTTACTAAGGTTTCGGGGATCGGGTCGCTCGTGTTCGAGTTTGTCAAATCAGAAGATAAGATTGCTTCATGAGATGGAGAGAACTGTAAGAAGAGAAGGAAAAGACAAAACTGTTAATACGCTTTTCAGCACAGCATAGCAAGTCATTTGACATTTTGCTATTTTCTCATGTAAATAGTTTTTAAGAATTTTCGAAACGTAAGAACTAAAAATGTTCAACTGACAAAACTGATACAGAATTTTATTAGGTATAGATTTGTTTTCTTTTGTAATAGATATTCAGAAAATTCCAGAACTCTTTTCCAAACAAAATCTTACTGTCTAATACATTAACATTTTTAATCTGTCCTTGAAGATTGCTACACCATAAAAGTCAAGTGAATAAATTATTTTTCTTTTATGCTTTTATTCAGTGTAAATTGTAAGTTTATGCTATCCATTTTTTTTTGTGTGTGTGTTTGTACAACTATAATTTCTCTGAATTATTTATTAAGTTTATCAGGTTTATTTTTTCTTGGGTAAACAAAATAAACTCAAAAATTATTTATAGTAATAATGCGCATCTTTAATCTTGCTGTATGTCCTTATTTGTTTCAAAGAAAAGCTTGTACTGTGTTGAATACACGTTGTGTCTTTTAGGAATTATTTAAAACAACACTGTAAAATATTGTTTTAAAATGTATGAATTGAATGCCTTTCAACATTGAAGCACTTTCTAGCAAAGATTCGAGTTAGAGCTTGTGGTTTACAATGACTTTTTTAAAAACATAGAAAGATATTGTTATAAGGTGCTTAATAGTTGCAGATTTAGGGAATCTCTAAATGTGCAACTGCTTTGTTACTTTGACTTTTTCTATTTAACCCTTACCATTGAACAGGTTGAGAAACGTATTACTGAGTTTCATAGGTTGTTATAGGGAAACCGATTTTGAATCATAGAAACTCGGCTATACCGGTTTTTTTTTCAAGCTTTAAGCTTGTTCCAGTTTTTGTATAACATTAAATTACGAATACACGTTCTTACTAAAACCTTGTAAGGGTACCAGGATTTACTAGGCTGAGATATGTACTTAGGAAGGTTTTATACGATTCTATTCATCGATCTATTGTTTAAAAAACAAAAATTAATTTGGCTACTTTATATTAAGACTTTTTTTTTAATTCTATAACCATTATCTACTTGAACCCTCAAATTCTTCGCGTAACTTTTAATACCGTTCACTACCGTTTGAGCTCATATATGGCATCATCTTGAATAATTTTCTTTTTGACTCGAACTGGTATATTTAAGTGTTTTATACTCACATATTTCTGTGTGATAGTGTTTGTTTCTTTCAAAATTTCTCCCAAAGCTACACAGAGGCTATTTACTCACAGCTGTGCCGAAGTTGGGAGAGATAGATCATAGGGAATGACAGCTGGTCAATAGCATGCATCACCATTTGTTTAACAACAAGTAAAATTCAATTATGTACAAGCTGCCCAGCGTCGGCTAACAATACGAATAATTAAATTGTGGCGGAATGCTACAAGTCCTCCAAATACATATAGAATGATAGGTTTCTTTTTGTGAGTGTAAAACACTTAAATACACCATTTTCGATACCTCTCTACTATAAAGGCTTGGTTTGGTTTGATATTTCATTGGTGGTAGTATCCAGAGTCACTGATGAGGAGTGGAATTCTCTGAAACTAGTCTGGGTCACAGACACACACCCTAATAAAAGAATAGACCATTCCAAGCTTTTACTTGTTGCTAAACAAATGTTTAAACAACTCTATTTATTCAGTTGCTTCTTTTTGACTGTTATAGCACTCATCGTAAAAACTGAATCGGATGAAATCACTCATTTTCTAAGTAAAATGCCCCCCAGTGGCACAGCGGTATGTCTGCGGACTTACAACGCTAGAAAT
>NW_013666014.1:591872-605105 GCF_000517525.1 Limulus polyphemus | reverse complement strand
ACACAAATATAGTAAAATATGGCCGAAACTATCGTTAACAGTTAGGATACCAAACTGATGAAACAATTCATTCTAATCTTTATAAACGAGAACGTAAAAAGTATATTTAATAAGCTACACTCATTTCTGACACCAGGTTTCACTCAAAGCGGCAGCTTACTCCCATCGGAAGTTAATATTAAATCGTGGGATTAATTCAATATTCGTGGTATTTTTGTAAACATTTTTGTGACTCTGTAACTAATAAATTCATGGTCCCACATATTGGTGCACAAATATTCTAGAAAAAATATGTTTAAAAAGCCGATGGAAACCACATAAATCACATACAAAACGGTTTTTGTAAAAATCAAAATAGATTTATGTATTTTAGCAAAAAAAAAGAAGAAAATAGCGAACAGACCATTTCATAAAATACTGTCCTCATTATGCAATTGCTTGCTACATTTAGCAACATGAGGCTTTAAGAGCAAAAGTTCTGACCATCAGAGTTGTGCTTTAACAATGTTCGTATCAAGATGTTTTCGTTACATAGACTTGCACCCCTGTAGCTCAATGGTGAGCTTGAAGGCTTATAACGCAAAAGTTTGGGATTTCGGTGGACAAAGCATTGATGGCCCGTTCCTAAACAACAAAAAAACCCGTTAGATTTGATGCTTTTGTAGAGATATTTAATTTTGTCAGGTGATTCATATTTTGAGAATCTTCGTATTTATGGAAATCGTAACATTCGAAGAACAAAAACAGCATTTTAAAATGTAGATTGATCCCTTTTTATATCCATACAAATTATAATCTTTCAAATTAAAACAAAATAAAAGAAACAGTGTTATCCATGTTTAAAAAAACGTTATAGGAGTGGATATGATGTTCGTCATACCGCCAGCTAATGATAACGTTAACCAAAAGTAATAGTAAAGCCATGCTCTATCACTGTATATATATATATCAACAAGATAATATTTTATTATTTACTGCTAATTTTTAATGTAAGATTACCTGAATATATGAGAAATGATTTTTGTCCATTTTAAGTTCAAATAGGCAGGTTATCTTATTTTGATATATCAGTTGAAAAAAATTAGAGACATTTAAATTACACTGATAATGGTTTTATTATGTATAACGATAATTTCGTCACGTATATTCTTCTAAGATAAAGAAAGCCCCACCTGGAGTAGACGAATATAAGTTTGAATGTATCGAACACGTAACTATTAGCTGATAATAACAGTCAAAAAGCATAATACTTCTACCTAACTAAACAATTCCAAGCATATCTACATTTTGAATTAATATATGTATTCCTTGCATAAGAGAACCAAAATTGCATATTTAAGTTCAAGATAAAGAATTAATTGGTGCAATAACTGGTTTCTTCGTTTCACACTAAATGTCGAAGGGTTTAACACACAACACATTATTATATATTTCGAAACTTATGCATGTACAGACGTATGTTTCTCAATTGCATATATTTCATTCTAAGCTCAAAAAGTGTGAAGGGATGTATATAGTTGGTGGCACATCAATCTTTTGAAGACATCTATATATATATACAGCATGCACAAAATAGTAAAACTTCCTGAGAGGCGGATTTCATCAAACTAGAAGGCGTGGTGAGCTGCTATACAGATGTGTGAAAATAACAGCTTTCTTTTTCTACCCGTGCTGGTGATCGCCATAGTTAAACCAAAAATTTAAATGATGCCTCCTGAAATCCTATACTACTTTTTTTCTTCTTTGTTCTGAAAATCAACACTTGCGAACATAATGGTTTCTAATATAGCTTTTTGTATTCGTGATTCTTCACCGCACGCTCAAACTTGAAGAAATGAAATATTAAAAAACAATACTGCTTACTGATGCAACACACGCATACTAACTATATACTGCAAACTTTTCTTCAAGAGAACAGTATATACGATTGTCATGCAATTTACCAGTCTGTGTTTCAGCACGTGTTTTTTCACTAAGAACTTAGAACATAGAAGTTCAACTTATAATAATAACTAAAGACTATTTAAGATAAAGAACATCGAAACAGCTTCAAAATATAATCTAAGAAATTGCGTATGACACTTATTAGGTGACCAAATGTTTTAAATTTTCTTACCTCAAAGAAATATCATTTATTTATGAATATCTGAATATTTTGTTTTCGTATGTATAAAGCTTTTCTTTATATAAATGAAATGAAAACGACGCCTTTTTTCTAACTGAAAAATGAACTTATAAGTGTTTTACTTCCAAACATTGTCAAACTGTTAATAAAAATAAAGCTATTAGAAAGTAACAATTTTATATTTGAAAAAGCGTTTCTTTCGGATATTCGCGTGAAGCTAAAGATGTAAAAGTCATTTCTCATTTTGAACTGATAGACTAGACGGAAAGCAGCTAGTCAACTACACCCACAGTCAACTCTTAGACTACTCTAATCGAACAATGGGACTTGATTTTCACTCTTATAATATACCCACGACCCCCCAAACTGTGAAGCGCGATTTTACAGCAACGGGGCTTGACCTATGAGACATCGGATTCATATTCTGGTACACCTAGCCCTATCAGGAAAATGTCCAAGACAAAGGTGTTATGAAGTAACCTGTTTTATTTGAAAGCGTGCTCATATTCACACATATGTATCCACAAACCTCTACTAACTAAAAATATACAGAAGGCTGAGAGTGAAAAAAAAATCCTTCGTATATTGAGAATCTCTTTCTGATTGTGTCTGTTGCAATAAAAGCAACGAGTATTCATGAAAGTTGGCTCATGGCTAAAAATATAAACATTCAACGAAACAGTAATCCAAATACTTCCAAAAATTTACATAAATATTTGTGAACCTGAATAGAGAGAATATGAGGAAATAAATATTTGAAACATAAATACAGAAATTGAAATAAATGTCTGAACTTGAAACAGTTTAGAGACTAGCTAAACATATGACATGGATGAGGATATTGCATTTAAATTAGCTAAATGTCTGACATTACAGAGGACTTAACCGTTTACCCAGAGAGTTTCACTTTCCAATTTAACTGAAGGTATAAGGTGTGTAAAGATAATATCTTGCTAAAGATATGAGATGACTAAGGATGTATAATCTAGCTAGAAAAGTTAGATGGTTCAGGTTGTCAATCTGTATTTATGCATACATATAACTAAAGGTGTGTTTTGAGTAAGGGTGTCAGTCTAGCTAAAAATGTGAGATTTTCAATGATGTTACATTTTGCTGTACATATATGAGATGAGTAAGGATGAATACAATCTAGCGAGATGTATGAGATGAAGAATGTTAAATGTATGGGCTGGATAATAATGTGCAGTCTTTCTAAACTTACGAGACGAGAAAGGGTGTGTAGTTTGTATAGACGTATTAGATGGTTAAATACGTACATTAAGTGAAATGATGTGCAGTGTGACAAGTGTGTGAGATGAGTAAATATGAATAGTTTCGTGATATGAGTAAGAAAGGTAATTTAAGGTGTAAGAGATGGATAATATTTGAGAGTTTTACTAAATATATGAGATGAATAAAGACCTACGTTCTAGAAATGTGAATGAGATGGATCACAATGATCCATTCTGTCTTTTAACAATCCACAGAAAGTAAAAGAATAAATGAATAAAATCTAATAATATGCACTTTCACAAACTCAATAAAAATGTTCACAGTCTATTAAAAATATATATTATTTCACACAGAACTTTTTCTTACTACACCATACTGTGGGTCGGAAAGATCAGAGGAACATTTAGTGTATGAATGTAATACAAACCTTACTCTAATTTTAACGAATTAAACAGATATGAAATGCAATTATTAGAAATATGTTACTTCGTTTCTCTTATAAGTCTGCGGACTTACAACACTAGAAACCTGGTTTTAATATCCGTGGTGGGCAGAGCATAAATAGCCTAATGTGTAGTTTGGTGCTTAATTCCAAACAAACAAATCTATTGCAATCATGAAAAGTTGTTACTTCGTTCCTAATGTAATTATAAGCAAACTGTTAATTCGTTCTTACCACAGTTCTGATAACATATTAGTTCGTTCTTGAACCACACTGAGAGGACGTTTTATAAAATTTTAGAAAATGTATGTTGAATGGCTTTTTTTGTAAACTTCATATTCATCTATACCCTGGAAATTTGGTAAAATTAATCAAGACTTGACTTCAACTCCTCTAAAAAATTCGTATTTCTGTTCATTTAACATATCTAATTTTCTTTGCACTCAGTTTTTTGTTTTTGTATATTTATTTAATTTTTCAAACAATCTTTGTAAAGTTTTTTGTTTGGCTAGAAGCGTTTATTACGATCGTTAAACCTTTCAGGCTTCTCCAGTGTCAGATACAAGAAAAGAACATAAAACTGATCTTAATGATAAGACTACTGTCATCAGTTGTAAGAGGAGTAGAAAGGAGAGGAAAGCTAATTTTCGTGAGTTGAATCAACTGAGAATTGTTATCGTTCTTCTGAATTCCATCGCATAGGGGAAAAAAAGTAGAAATGCTTCACTATGACAGATAGGAAAAAAATAGGCAAATTGATATTCATACAGAATTACCATTCAAATGAATATGTAGTTAAACTGATAGATAATTATCTGGATACATATACATATGAGGGTAAACTTTATGGATAAAAAAATAAACAGATAACTACCAATAGACAGCAGTTAAAACATATGTGTATAAGCTATTCTATATACTATTTTGAGACATCAACAGTCATATAAATAAATAAATCGACAAATAAACAGACACATGCATATAATTACGGTCAGATAAACAGATATATAGCTAAATGCTTAGAGAAAAAATACATGAGATACTTCTTATACTTATATAGATTTCATCCTGTTTTTCTGTACAAACTAAAGTTCCGAGAAACAAGTTGTTTTAAAAGTGTTATTTTTCTTTGCCATATTTGGGGTAAATTAATTGAACAGAATAGGATAACTCTTAGACAACGTAACAACTTTTACAAAGGAACGTCTTCAGAATATAAATAACTTTCGTAATTGTCACTAGATTGTTCTACTTGATCAAGTTTTTGTCACGTTGCAAACCGACGATACTAAAGATATACAAACCTCACAATAATAGAGAACTAGAAAAAATAATAATTGCATAGAGAAAAGTTACTCTTGTAACTTTTATCATTTGAGGATTTAGTTTTATCTTAGCTGTTTTATATACAAATTACACAAAAAATCACACTTATTGGATAAAGCCCTCAGTTACTGAGCCTATATTTAACTTTCAGTTCAGTATGTTACGACAGCGGAAATCACGTGATGCTGCTGGCACATTTGTTTCTCGAATGATCGGGGAAGTCCGAGATGTCCTCTTCGTTAGTATATAAGCCTGGCAGGGAAAGCCAGCGGGGTTAATAAAGAGAGAGAGCAGTAGTTACTTTGAGTTCCGTGTAATTTATGATTCTGATAGTTTCGAGATAGTGAGCCGTAGAGCGTGTGTTTTGCACTAGTCGAAAGAGAAGTTATCGAGATTATGAATTGCTGTGATTTATAGCGTGTATTTTAAAAGTTGTTAAATTAAAAGTGACGAGAAACGTACTGATTGTGGAACTTCTGTGTACTAAAAGTTTGTATCGAGGAAGACTAAACTGGTTTAAGCAAGAAAGGCCTTGTATCGCTGAAGATCCTCGGTAAGAATTTCTACCGGAAACAAACAAACAAGCAGATACGTAACAATAGCAACATTCACTACACTTACAAAGTTTCACGGAAACTCCCATCAAAGCCCCCTTGCACCCGCGTCACTAAAATCGTAATAGGCAGACATTAAACGAATTATTCTGTCTGGATAAATGAATTTCGGCTTTAATGATCCCTCTTATTTCGAGAAATCAAGAGTGATGTGACACACACTGGTTTTAATATTGGTTAGATTACGTGACGCATAGTTGCATCTATAATTATCTATAATAATTTTATTATTCTTATCGTACCTTTACGACTCTTTTTGTGTTTCTGGGAAATAAAAATATGTTTAAAATATTTTGACTATGCTAAAATATGTTAAGAATACACAGACTGACCTAGCCATCTAGAATATATCAAGCTAATAATCCGAGTGAAGTCGGGTACTATTGTTGGTGAATTTGTAGGGCTTAGATTTAAAATATAAGATAAAATTAGTAAGAAGTCTACAAGTGTAAACAAATGTGTTGTTAAAAATAGAATTAATTACATTCGATGAATATAAGGATTGTTTATTTGATCAGAAAGAAATATATAAATTACGAATCTAATAAGAAGTAAAAATCATGAAATATACTCTATTCAAATTAATAAGAATGCATTAAGTCCAAATGATGATAAAAGATATATATATATTACCAGATGGTATTAATACTTTAACATTAGATCACTATATAAATGGAAGCACTAAAAAAACTTAACGCTGTTCGTCAATATAATACTGAAACTCGTAAGCTGAAAGATGAAATTGATAATTATTTGACAGAAATTCTAATTAATTCTAGAGAGCAAATTAGAATTATTAAAGAAATTAAAGATATTCAAGAATAAATTCATTGTTTGTAGTAGTAAGTAAACGGAAGCACAAAAAATTAAACGCTATTGGTCAATTTAATATTGAAACTCGTAAGCAGAACTAAACTCAGAAGATAAATACTCTGTTTCAAATCTAAAAACATTAAACTCGGTTTGGTGTATCTGTGCTAATGGACGAATTCCAAATATTTCTGCCTGATCGATTTGCTAAAATATTAACTGAGAAAGATATTGAAAATATCAATGAAATATAAGATTTTTTTCTTGTTTATAAAGGTAAGAAAGATTGTAAATAATAAGAAGAATCATATCATTGTCTTCAAAATAAACGAAGATTTGTGATTTACATTATTGGTTCCGATCCTTATATCGGGTAAACATAGGATGGTAAATAAATCCGATTTTTGATGATTGATTCTGTATATTTTTACAATTGTATCTTAGTAGTATGTATATGGGGTTTCTGAATTACCTGCAGGTAAATCAATTCATTTTCTTTCCGCGTTAGTTGAAAGGGAAAAAATGGATTGGTTTCCTTGTAGGTGAGTCAGGAAGCTTATATACACACTAGTTGTGTCTTCGAGTATGTACGTTACTGTATGTTAACGTATGTGTATATACGTGCATGTGTGTATGTCATCAACAACATATGGGCAAGTATTTGGCAGCACAAACAACAATAAAATAAAATTAACGCTACGTTGCACGACACAAACAAAAAATAAAACATACAATCTTCATAAAGCTTTAAATTGTGCAATTCGAATAATTCTAGATTCTAGAATAACTACGATCATAACAGTCTTGGAAAAATCTCGTCTCTCAAACGCACGTGGGAGTTATGAAAATACAGCTGAAAAAATAACTTAAAAAAAGTATAAATCTAAAGTTCTTAGACCCACAATGTTTTGACTATCGTTCAGCGTCCGCGGCTAATTGTGGGTGTGCTAGTAGCTTCTGTGTAAAAGGTTCCCTTAAATTTAGAATAAGAATATAAATCTAAGAAGTGTTAATATAATTACATTACAAACATTTAAAAGAGGTAGCACTATATTACCCCTTCAATATAGTATGATAACACAATATAATCACCCAACTACCACCTTTAACTTATATATCAGCTGGTAGGACATTTTGTTTGTTTTATTGTTAGCTTGCTAGAATAATGTTTGAAATTGTTCACTTGTTGTTGATCATAATATACCGGTGAAACACAGTTATAAAGTGTACATTTCCAGTAATTAGAGAATGTTAAATACGATGGTAGCACTCACATCATGTTGGAAAAATTATCTTTCATACGCTGGTGAGTCATGAAAATACAGCTGAATAATCTAATAAAAATGTAAATCATAAATACTTGAACTCAAAATGCCCAAAGCTCGCCAAAAATAAATATATTAACGTGAGAGAAGACTAATAGTTTTTAATTTATATTTTTGTACAACGTTAGTAATTAAAAAGTTCGGTTCCCCGTGGTAGAAACAACAAATAGCCCAATATGGCTTTACTCTAAAACAAACAAACCAGTAATAGAAAGACATGCCTATTCTGTTAGCATAAACTAGGAGATAAGTAAATAGTTCTGAATCACTTTTTTCTCCTTTCTTCCATGCGGATCCGTAAACCATTTTTGGATCTCAGGACCATCTCCATTTTGATTTCAAGTTTATCTCGCTGATCCAAAGACGTGATATTAAAATGCCTAACAATTGTGGCAAGCATTACTTTTTCTTCGATGAAAGCAAATTTTTGACCTAAAATTAAGTGAGATAAAAGGATCTTAGTTATATTTGTCAAACAATATAAGATAAATGACAAATCGAATAGAAAATGCAATTTATAGTGACAATATAGATAATCGCTACTATAAAATTAAAATTTCTATTTATAATAATTATGATAAATATCCAGGCTTGCATCCGACCCTGAAATAATCCAACTCGTATTTTTGTAATGCAACCAAATGGTATTGTTAACCCACAAGTGGAGTTTATGTCAAGTATATAGTTTCAAGCGACTTCAATTTTATCATCGATGAATTATTAAAAAGGTTGATTAAATAAGGTACCTGCGACAGTATACTATTTTTTTCTGTCATCGTACAGATCTTAAATCCAATGAATAATATTTAATTACCATAAATGAGCGTAAAATATAAATTCTTCAATTGTCTTAAGTATTCTAAGAAAATTGGGAAATTGACGAAAATGTGGCTTACATCAAACATTAAATCATTTTATTCACCTAGTTTACATCTACACACATAACATTGAGTTTTATAGAGTATCTTGCAAATTAAAATATCAAATCTATATTACGATTTTAATACGTATTCTGTATGTACAGCAAAAACTGGTATATTAAAATATATTTAGCATAATTTGATACTATACAAAAAATTATATCTGAATACTTAAAGCTACTGATGATTGAACAAAATGACTTCACATACAAACTATAAAACGTTTGAATATGAATTATGAATGGTATTGCTCTGCAGTGTATAATTTTATTTGTATGACATCTTAAACCTTATCAGTATAAAATCTTTAAATGTTATTGTAATAGAGCAGTTATTACATACGAAACATTTTACTTGTAATAAATGAATCTGGTGGCTTTTTTCATAAAAGGTAAAATAAGCAAAATGTTTCTATAATGTCATAAATTGAGCCTTATTATTTGAATTGTAATTTTAAAGGTGGCCCTTTAAACATGAAGAAATCATACCTATACAATTTCTGGGACCGGCGGAAAATGGGGTGTACGCATAAGGGTGACGACCAACACAATTTTCTGGTAAGAAACGCTCTGGATCAAATTTCTCCGGATTAGCAAATACTTCTTCATTTCGATGTAGCATATACGTCAAAATTATACAGGTCGTTCCCTTTGGAAGTACGTAGCCATCTAGTGAACAGAAATAACAAGAATATAAAAGTTTGATCTAACGCAAGGTATGTACACTAATTGATAATTTAGAATACTGTATAGTCACCTAGTGATATCAAATAATGATTGGTATTAATAGAATTTTATATTAACTTTAATTTAAAAAATTTTAAGATCATACATGTTGTGTTCTGACTTCAAACAAAAGAGGTATTTCAACGTAATTTAACCTTTCCTTGGGTGGATAAAATCATCTATTGGTTAGGGTTTGTTTGTTTTTTTGAATTTCGTGCAAAGCTACACGAGGGCTATCTGCGCTAGCCGGCCCTAATTTAGCAGTGTAAGACTAGAGGGAAGGCAGCTTGTCATCACCACCCACCACCAACTCTTGGGCTACTCTTTTACCAACGAATAGTGGGATTGACCATCACATTATAACGCCCCCACGGCTGAAAGGGCGAGCATGTTTGGTGTTACGGGGATTCGAACCCGCGACCCTCAGATTGCGAGTCGAGCGCCTTAACCACCTGGCCATGCCGGGCCCGATTGGTTAGGGAATAAAATATTCTGAAGATCCAGTCGTTAGTGATAAGTTGACAGCAATTTGTTTTTAGGATAACTTAAGAATTAGGTTACTCTCTACACTTAATTATGCTTTTCACGAATTAGAAACTCTGTACCGTTTTATCTCTATATATTGTGCTAGCCATACATGTATAAAGTATTAACTGTAATCATCTACCTTGACCAACGATTCAATCTCGCTGAATCGGTAATGGACAAGATTATAAAGCTCAAAGATCATGAAATAGAATTAATGATACGTCAAACCATTTTCCCGAGTGCTAACTCCCTCGATGTTTCGCTTCTACCTCGCCATCACTAGCAAAACTGAGAAGAGTAACAAAACCGACAGTTTATGGTGTCCAATAAAAATGAGTTAGAAAAACAAAAAATACACAAAGAAGAATATATCTAGAGTACTCTGCAATATTCCTACTTTTTTTTAGCATAGTACTATCTTTCTAAAACATTCTACAGATGTGTCCTAACTCGTATTGTGGTTCCATGTGCTCAACCAGAAGAACTGTTAAACAGAGACGCCGATAGCTTACAACTAGCCTCTTACAATATAAACTGACAAACAAGAAGAGTTACGTGGTAGGTGTTTGCCCCCGCCTATAACAATAGCCCAGCAGTAAGTCTCAATGCTTATAACGCCAAAAATTGAATTTCGATACCCATTGTGTAGCATTGCTCTTAACAACAAACAATGTTAGAAATGACGCATATTAAAAGTAGTAGAGTGCTGTTTTTTTGTTTGTTTTTTCCAGTAGACCTTATTACAAAGTGCACAAAATTTGAAAAAAATCTAGCAAGATTTTACGAGACTCTAACACCTAAAATATATGCCTCACAATACTGCCCATAATAGGTTTACAGCCTCAGTAGCATGTTTCCTCCTTTAGAGATAAACAGGTTTACCATGACTTACATAATACTGTATGTTCTGCGATACCTCATCTTCTGTATTCATGCTGATGCATGGCCTACATGATTGGGTAGGCAGGTTTAACACTGTTTGAGAGCCTGAACGTTCTCTCCCAAACACATAGTGTGACCTTCGGGTAACATAAATTAAAGAGGTTAGAAGATACATTTCAGTTTTCTAGTATCCGTTTGTTTATCTTCATATTAAGTATTTTACCTATTTCTATCTCTATCTACTTACTGACGTTTAAATTTTCAACAAGATCACGTGCTATAAACGGAGCTGAAGGAAAGAGACGTTGAGTTTCCTGAAAAAAAAAACATTACGAATGTTTTAGAACCAGTTTTAATTGATGATAGTAATTTGCACAATAAAAAAAAACTTAAATGTGTTTCAAATTAACAGTGAAGAGTTTTGAACTTTAGAAGTAAAATGTCACATCCACGACCTCATCGTTCGGAAAGCATTTTAACTTGTTTTGAGAAACTTGCAGATCCATAGTTTGGCACGCTAACCGCAGGGCCAAGCTCAAACCACACTCGAGTACCATTATAATTAAAAATTATTAATAAAAACTAAACATAATATATATATTGAAATCATCTTCGTTTTAAAAGCATCAACGTTTACATTCCATAAAAATTTAAAATAAAGATCTTAGTGGCACCCTCCTTCCTTCAGTGAACAGTAACTCTTAAAATATTTATATTTGTTTTTATATCATTAGTTATCTCTATAAAGAAAGGTATACATGATTGTAATAGTTAAAAACGACTTTGTCAGACACTATAATATTAGATGTCTGCTATATATGTGTACATTATGAAGGATAAGTTATACATAATTCTCTTTCAGAGGGTTATTTCTCATTGTATATGTAAAATGACTTGGCGATAGTAGAAACAAAATCACTAATAATATCCACGTCAGCATGAGACGTTTAAAATATTATTTAGAATAACTTAATGTTGGTAATAATATAACTTCTATTTACATTCAAATGTCTGTACGAAAACTAAATGAAAAATTTTAAATCCAAAATAATTTAGTACATAACAGTTTTCTTGTCAGCTGGAGTAAAGCAGAAGCGTCTTTAATTACTGGGTATAGTGATTAAGGCGTTTTTAGTTGCCTCCATGCTGGCTTCAGACCTTGAACAAAACACTGCTAACGTACATAGATATGACGTAAACAAAACCGTCGATGTGTTTGGTTGTATAATCTATATGTATGTAACTAAAAACTTGTTTTCCGTTACGGTGAGCTACGAGGATGAGAAAAAAACAACAGTTTCAGACTTTAGTTTCATAATTTCAATGTAGGTTCTCTTTGCAAAACCAAAAAGTCACTTATGTGTTTTTAAAATCACGCTTTCATTACCTTCAATACTAATTCCATGTACTTCATTTGTTTAAGGTCGTCAGCTGTTATTGGTCGATCATGATCATCTCCAAAGATGGAGTCGACTTCCTCTTGGACCTTCACCTGAATGTCGGGATACAGACCTAATGCATATATAGCCCAGCTGATCCCAACTGCTGTTGTGTCATGGCCCTGCGAAAAATAATATATATATATATATAGGTCAGTAATTACGCTTACAAATAAAAAAAAAGTTTCAGTGCCGTACGTGACATTCTGTTCAGTAGTATTTTGAGGTTAAACATAAACAGATAACATCCTACATATATATATATATATAATTGTACAGTTTTCAAATAATCTTAAACAATTTTGTTGCTGTAATGAGAAGCATGGTAAATAGTCATTGAAAGGTGATTTTAAGTATTAATTCAACTATTAATATCATAATTATGTCTAAGTACTTCATTTCTTTTATCGTATTTAATTTTAATATAACTTTAGCTTATTGGTTTTCCAATTTTTTTGTTTGGATGTTAATTAGAATAGATTACAAAGATCCAATAGATGGCGTTTTTCAATTCGTATTAATATATGGAGCAATATTTGATGCTATTACGGTGCTCTTCTCATACACATCAAGTACTGGACGTTCTTTTCTTCGGTTCATTTCCTTAATCTGGTTAGTAACTTCAAAGTTTCTACTCACGTCAAAATCATTGAAAATATATAAATATATGTATCTATTTTATGTCCATTTTTTTCCAAGCATTCAATTTAAACATCTAATCAGAGTCGTACATTATCAGAGTTAACACTTAAAAGAAAATACTATATTCAGATCAACAAACTAATATATACTGAACCGCAAAAGAAACGCCGCATATTTCGAAAACTATAATTTTCAAAAACATCGAAAAAAATTAATTGATTT
>NW_013666014.1:540820-591023 GCF_000517525.1 Limulus polyphemus | reverse complement strand
GCTGAAGATCCTCGGAAAGAATTTCTACCGGAAACAAACAAACAAGCAGATACGTAACAAGTATCATTTATTCCCGACGTGTCTTCATATAAGTGAAGAAAAAAGTTAGTTTCTGTTCAATATGTAGGCTGTTACGTATTAGAATTTCAAATGGTCTGAAACTGAGTTACATGATACTTTAAACTGAGTATTTAAATTGTACTTTGGATCCAGCAGTTAAATAAAAGTCGATATGTAGTCAGTTTATGATATTTGCCAACAAGATTGATACACACAGTTTTCTTTTATTTAACACAAATATGTTTTAATATACACACAACAATACAATTTACGATACCAGTTATTGCAAATAGTTATTACACACAACGATTTATATACAAAAGTTTCACAAACTTACAAGCAATATAAAGTCTTCTTTCTAGTCACGAACTTTTCGATATCTTATCGAGGGTTCACGATGAGCGAGTTGATTACGAGTTGACGTAGGTACAATTCACTTAATAGTGAGCTAGCTAGCTTTGTCTTTCGTTATTCACCAGCCACACACGCCGAGTTTTCAACGATGAAGTTATATAATGTTTTCGTAAAAACACTAATGTCCGATGAGAATCCACTGAAGTTAAATGATTTCTAATGTTCGAACTTTGTTAATTCTTCTGGTCAAATATCTGAAGTTTTCTGTTTGATAAACGTTATAACAATTACAGTTATAGCTTCCGAAGTTTATAGCACACCGACTCTAGCAAACTAATAATAGATAGTACATTTTTGGCGCGTCGTGTTGGTTATATTTATAGGCGTGTGGATAGTTTCTAGAAAATTCAGATTATGTAACAATACAGAGCTACACTAGCATTTACGTACACACATATATTGTTGATTCTTACACTCTAGAATCTTCTACAACTTTAAAGAAAAGTCGGGAGTTTCGCAATATATATTTAACACTATAAACTATATATGTTTCTAAATATAAATTTAATCTAAACAAACGTCGATATTAAAATAAATATATAATAATAAATCCGTTACAAGGCATCTTTATGTACAGTTTTGAGTGTTCTGAACAAGACTGTTGTTCTTAACACATCTTATAAGTGGTTTAGCATGTATAAGATGCGTGGTTTAGCACTAGTTTTAAACATTATGTTGAATATGTAACTAAGGTACGTTTATGTATAGTTTTAAACGTTCTGAAGGACCTTAATGTTCTGATCATATCTCAGGTGTTGTTTGGTACTAAGTTTAAACATTTCATTGAGTCTGTAGCTAAAGTATGTTGGTGTACAATATTTTAAACATTTTGTTGAGTCTGTAACTAAAGTATGTTTATGTACAGCATTTTAAGCGTTTTGTAGGACCTTGGCGTTTTGAACATATTTTATGTGTGTTTTGGTCGTAGTTTTTAATACTTGCTTAAAGTCTTATACTATTAAATTACATAGTGGCTTTTGATCAAAAGTAGGTTAACTACGTAGATAGATCAGAACCAAAAATTAAGTTACAGATGAATGAAACTAATTATACACAACAAACAGGTTAGAAGTGCGTAATATCGTAAATCAATATACAAGAAAAACTAAAATCTATAATGCTTCTCAGAATTTTTTTTCTAGAGATATGGAAAATACAAAAATAACCTTTGTATTCGTGGTCATCCATTTTCTCTTCGGGATGTCACGCTTAAATATTAATAAGAGTAAAACTCTTTAAGGAAAGGTATCGACAATGTTGGAATATCCATAACACGATGTCTACATTTCAGTTTCACTGTTCAAAATGTCAAGAAGTTCAGAGTAATCGCGCTATAAATTTTTTACGCCTAGTTCGTCGTACTTATGTCCTTGATGATTGAGTATACTTGTGTTACCTTGAAACACCATTCTTTTATTGTCACAAACAGAGAAAAACAAATGAAGAAGAATATGTTTCTGAAAATACAAGTTAAGTGCAGCTTGAAAACTACAATTATTCTTAAAAACACAACTTTTACACACAGTAGTGAGGGGTGTAAATATCTCGTTTGATACAATAACAGGTTATTCTTTAAGAACTTGAATGGACAGTAAGTACGCAAGGTACATGGTATACCACCATTTAATTATATGTGTGCTGCATGTGCCAGTAAAGTTCAGGTACCCACGTGTTTAAAACACATATACAGTGTATGCGGTACAGAACGTCCAAATACGTCATTACCACATGTGAAATTACCAATAACTTACAAATTTTGGATTTTTCATTTCTACCTTTCCATCAGCGGAATGATCTTTAAGAAAACGTTTTTGATCTATCGACTGACTTAGAGATTTATCATGGTTTGTTGGTAGAGACTTTGTCCTGAAGCATCATGCGTCACTTTTCGATAACGCTCGTCTTTTCTGATAGCTTTGGTTATATAAAAACAGCTAAGCAATTATTTACCATGCATGATTTGCACTAGATTTACATAAATAAGTGAAAGTGGTACGCAGAGCAAATGCAATATTTCACCCGATTTAACAAAACATTGTTTCTTGATCAGCCAAATGCAGGAATAAACAAGCGTAGCGCTTACGGGCGTTTACTACATGGAGTTGAATAAGTGATACGGTCGGTCTGTTAGCCTCTCAGCTTCTAGATCAGAGTTCGGTAATAACAGCCGCGGCGAGGATTGACATTTGGCCCAAGGGAAAGCAGCTATAAACTCACCACATTCCCCCCTTTAACTATGCCGACAATTATGACCTTTGTTTTCTTACATTTAACTACATACATCAACTAGACTGAGGCTAAACTCATTCATTTAAAACACTGATGATACATTATTATTTACTCCTACATGCAATTTGTAACGAGTGTAAGTAAGCACACGCCTTTTCTCCTTAAAACTCCTTACAGTTGCCCTTGTGTTTGTAATTACAACGGGCGTAGGTAGTATGATTTTAAAAGAGGAAGCTGTATTATCTCTCTCACGTGATAGCGAATCTACACTTTTATCAGTTCGCTTTACTAATACTGTAGAGACAACAAATAATATCAGGAAAATTCCTGATACTCACTCTAAGAGGGTTAACTGTCAGCAACAATCTCTCATTGATATTTTGAGTACAATCTGTTTATTTTTGCACAAAACTCTCAAATTTCACATTATATATAACGTAACAACGATTTTTATTGCTCATAGTTCTTATATTTGTTTAAAAAGTACATTAATAAATTAACCATAAATTGTATAAACTTTGTTACCTGTCATATTTTTAACTGCCGAGTTTCTGAAGCTCAGTTCCTTATTGTTTAAATCCGACATGTAGACAGATAGATGAGAAAGAGGTGAACGGAATGGCAGGGGACATAAAATGACATCTTAAGACAAAGTTTTTCAGTAACGTATTTTAAACTTTCACCGTACACTAAGATACGGTACATGTTTGAATAATAGTGCCTATTGTTTTATAAAATTACATAGTTAGACAGAGTTTTTCAGTAACACATCTTAAAGTTTCACCGTACACTAAAATACAGTACATGTTTGAATAATAGTGCCTATTGTTTTATAGGGTCAGATATTTTAACGATATTGGTTACGGTGACAAAACGGTTTAATCTTTGACTTATAATTAAACATAAATAATTTTTTTTAATGAATATTACATTCCTTTCTATTCATTACCTCGAAAATGTTGCGTCATAAGAAACCTCGACCGAGTTTGATAAAACTAAAGAAAATCAATATATGCGTGTATTACAAATAAATAATAAAATGAAACAAACCATGTCTTATTCCTATGAATAATATCGGTCAGAATTTCTAGCCTTGTTTAGAGTCATTTATCAAAACCAGGAAAGCTGGTACTTTTAGACGATTATGAAAACAAAATACTAAGTAGATATTGTTAGTTTATTTCTACAATTAACTGATATAATTTTTCTTTCTACTCGTATGATAACTATGTAGTATAAATCTTGTGACCGACTTTATCTAGCCTCTTAGCACCAACCAAAAATAAAACTGGTTTTCTTGTTTAATGGTGACCTCAGGTAAAAGTTCTTTCTTCCGCGCGCACTGTATGGCTTTCTTATTTCCATCTTCTAAAATTCTTGATCCTCTCATAGGTGCTGATGATGGGGAAAGTCTGAAAACAGACAATAAAAAAGAAAAACTGAAAGTCTATCTGCACAACGTAAGCTATTTTAGCAACAACAACCGTTCCGGATCTTGATTTAGAAACAAATTTAACTTTTTTAATTGATCAGTTAGTATCATGTTATGATATTGTAAACTTATGAGATAAAATTTCAGTTTCTCCTGATATGTAAAATTTTGCTTGTTTTTTACTTTTTTTTTCTCTTAAAGCTCTGATTTCTTCCTTAAACCAAACAGTAAGTTGTTTTTGAAAATTGCACATTTTACATGGTGATTTGTCTGCTTTATCTATAAAAGAAAGCTATACCTTGAACCATATTCTCTACCTTTCATATTCAACAAAAGAAGACCTTAAAAAGGGTTTTGTTTTTATATGTTAGTTTTGTTATACAAGCTTTACCGCGGAAATCTTCAAAGCTATAACACAATATTAAATGGCAACATGACGTTAAAAGCTCTTTGAAACAAATAAATAAGTCATGAAGTAGCAATCTGCACGTTAGAAGTAAAATGTGATTTTAATACCTACCTTATCAGTTTAATTGAAATTACATTTGCAAGATGTTTTATACTTTTTATTGGCTATATCTCATTTCATTAGGCGCTCAAACGATCTTCGGTTACTTACCACATTGAAGAAACCTAAACATATCAAGATACACCGCTTGGCCTTTAGACGTTAATTGGTGCTTTTCACTTAGGTCTGAACGGTCCAATTTTAAAGTTAACTGACTGATTTCTTTACTCAAGATAGCAAAAATCCACGAACAAAAGTAGAATTTAGTTTTTTGACCACTGCAGAAAACTGTTTAGGAAATTGACTGCATATTTTTGTTATTGGCCCGTAATAAAACCGTCTTGTTTGTAGGAACGCTAGTATTCGAAAGAACAGGATTGATTCACTTTCATATTTGTAAAGATCGTGAGTATTGGTTGATATGAAAGTCACCACTTAACGTCTAAAACAACAATATGTTGTGACGTATTTTAACCTACGAACAATAATCATGCTCTAGGAAGACAGAAATGAAAAATGTTATTTTCTTAATGTCTTTCGGTTAAGGACGGGTGTTTGGTTGGTTGGTTGAAGTTAAGCACAACACTACAGAATAGGTTATCTGTGCTCTGCCCACCACAGGTTTTTAGCGTTATAAGTCCGCAGACATACCGTTTTGCCACTGGGGGCGGGGGGGGGGGGTATTGGTGTTTGTGCACCAGGGAAGTGCTTCTACTTATTAAGCCTTACAAAGTGGAATACTGTTTTTGCCTTTGTGCTTGTGGGTTAAACAATGGTACGTGTATTATAAAAGTGACATATAACTATTAAATTTTACAGAAAGGAATGCTGTTTTTCTTTTAGTGTCTGTGAGTTAGGGATTGAAGCGTGTATCACAAAAGTGTCATCTAGTCACTAATTTTACGAAAAGGAATACTGGCTGCGGATTAGGGATTGGTGTGTGTCTAGCATGGCAGTGACTCCTACTTACTGAATATTAAGGAGATTATGCAAATAAAGAATGTTTTTGTTTTAGTCTCTGTGTATATATATATATATATATCATAAAAGTAACTTCCAGCTACGAAATCCTACAGCGTGGAATATTGCTTGGTGTACATATGTGTGTGTCTTGGAAGTGACTTCTACCTACATTATGTTTCGAAAAGGAATACTTTTTTGTCATATTGTCTGTGGATTAGAGATAGGTATGTGTTTATCATGAAAGTGAGTTCTTCCTAATGAATGTTACGAAAATAAAGACTGTTTTCGTGTTAATGTCTGTAGATTAGGAATTTGCGTAAGTTTAGCATGGAAAAATCACTTTGATTTACTAAAATTTCGGAAAGAATACTTTTTTTTGTCTTACTGTGTGTGGGTTAATAATTGTTGTGTGCGTATAAAGGAAGTGACTTATACGCACTAAACTTTTCGGAAAATATACTTTTTTTCTCGTGATGTCTTTGGGTTAGGGATTGGTGTACGTATAACATGACATTTACTTTTACCTACTAAACCTTACAGAGTAGAAAACTATTTTTGTCTTAGGTCTTTCAGTTAGGGATTGTTGTTTGTGTATCAAGTAAGTGACTTCTACCTGCTGAATGTTTCGATAGGAATACCATTTTCTTCTCAGTATCGCCCCCCCCCCCCCCCCCAGTGGCACAGTGGTATGTCTGCGGACTTACCCGTGATGGGCAGAGTACAGTTAGCTCATTGTGTAGCTTTGTGATTAATAAAAACAAACAAACAATTTGTAGATGAGAAGATGGCAGACTTTGCAACTTGTAGATATGTATATGGTGAAAGACGTTAGGGATTCAATTTGTTTATTATAGAAGTGACTTCTACCTACTAAATTTTACGCAAAAAATACTATTTTTGTTTTAGTGTCTTGAGATAAAGGATTGATGTATCACGTAAGTGACTTCTTAGCTATTAAATTTTACGTTAATGAAGAACTGTTTTTGTATTATTGTCTCTGTGTTAAAGATTGGTGTGTGTTTATCATGGAAGTTACTTCCACTTACTAAACCTTACTCCCCCAGTTGCACAGCGATATGTCTGCGGCCTTACAAAGCTAAAAACCGGGTTTCGATACCTGTGGTTGGCAGAGCACAGATAGCCCATTGTGTAGCTTCAAACAAACAAAAAAAAATTAAACCTTTGAGAGTAGAATACTGTTTTAGTCTTAATGTCTGTGGTATATGGACTGGTGTGCGTGTATCAACGAAGTGACTTCTACATACTAAATTTTACATAGTTGTTTACTGTTTTTGTCGTAGTGTCTGTTAGTGTGCATATTATAGTAGTGGTTTTTCCCTACTACATTTTATGGGAATAAATTCTGATTCTGTATCACGTAATTGACTTCTACCTACTAAATGTTTCCATTAATGAAGAATGTTTTTGTCTTTGTGTTTGTGGGTTAGGGTTTCTAATTGTCGTTTGTTATAACCCGCGGACAGTACTTTGACTTTAAGTCACTTTGTAATGTTATTTGTTATCATTAAAATGTATTTAAAGCCTTTTTAGCACAGAGAATTTAGATGTTTAGAAGTTAATTAGAGTGGAAAATTTAGCGGCCCAAAATAGCCTGAGGTGATCCAATTTAAAGTTCAAGAATACAGACTATTTTTAAGTTAGTGTGCAGTTTAGCGACTGGTTGGTGTGTGTGTATCGAGGGCGTGGCTTCCAGCAAGTAAACTTTATAGAAAAGAAGACTGTTTTTGTCTTAGTGTGTGTGGAATAGGGAATGGTTTGTGCGTATTATAGAAGTTACCTGCAGATACTTTTAAACCTTATAGAGTGTAATAATGTTTTTATCTTTGTGTTTGTGTTTATGGGTTATGGATTGCTATGTGTGATCATGGAAGTGACTTCTACCTACTAAATTTTACCGAAAGGAATATTGTTTTTGTCTTAGCGTCTCTGGATTAGGGGTTAATGTGTGTGTGCATCAAGGTGTTACTTCCACCTACTGAACCTTACTGTCTTAGTGTTTGTGTGTTAGAGATTGGTATATGTGTATAATGGAAGTGACTTATACGCACTAGATTTTAGAGAAAAGGATGTTGTATTTGTCTTAGTAGTTGAGGAATAGAGATTGGTGTGTGTGTTTCATGGAAGTGGCTTCCTCTTACTAAACCTTACTAAGTTGAATATTGTGTTTGTCTTGGTGTCTGTCAGTTAGGTATTGGTGTGTGTGTGTATCATGAAAATGCCTTCTACCTACTAAATTTACGGAAGTGAAGAGTTCTTTTGTTTTTGTATCTGGAGGCTTAGGATTGGTGTGCGTTTATCATGGAAGTGATTTTTTACCTACTAAATTTTACGTGAAGGAATACTGCTTTTGTCTTAGTTTCTGTGGGTTTGCGATTAGTGTGTGTGAATCAAGCAAGCAACTTGCAGATATTAAACCTTACTGAGTAGAATACTGTTTTTGTGATAGTAGTGTCTGTGGTTTATAAATTAGAGTGTATTTATTGTGGTAGTGACTTCTAACTACTAAACCTTGCAGAGTGGAATAACGTTTTTATCTTAGTTTCTGTGGGTTAGGGATTTGTGCATGTTTCATGAAATTGACTTCTTCCTACCAAATGTTTTGGAAATAAAGACTGTTTTAGGCTTTGTGTCTGTGAGTTAAGAGTTGTAGTAGGTGTTTATCATGGAAGTGACTTCCAATTATTAATCTTTACTGAAACGTAGACTGTCTTTTTCTTAGTGTCTGAGGATTAGGGATTGCTATGTATAAAATCTCATACATATATGAGATATAGTGCTAGCAACTATGGCACATTTCAGTCATGGCTTAAGGATTCATTATTCATAATAATATTGTGTTAAAGTCATATAATATGTACTATATTTAGTATTGTAGTGTGATGATAGAGGAAGTGGGAAATTTAGAATTAAGCAAAATCAAGAGACATTTTGTTTTTATCATAGAAAAATTCCATTATTATTTCCGGATAAAAATCCTTTTTAAACTGAAGTTTCTTCTACATTTGAAAGTGAAACTTGCTAGATTAGATGGTGAAGGGCATGTCACGTTCATCAGCATCACAGTGTTACGCCGCGTGGTGGTGATTAGCACAGGACGTTCACTTACATGCAAAGTTGAACGAGTTCCATTCATGTACATGACTCTTTCTAGTCGGACCTAGCTAATTCCACAGTAACGACAGCAGGGGGCTAGAGATTACAAGCGTAAATCTTAAAATCTGTTGTCAACAAGGCAGGATGAAATGGATTTAAACGCCAACCCTGCGAAGAGCTCTGTTCGAAGGCGGCTATCGGCAGCCATCTTAATGACAGACATGGTGTTAAAGTCAGAGCTAAGATGGACTCCTTGTCTGAGTCAAATCTTATTGTTGTTTGGGATTTTCGACTCACCTGTCGAGAAACTGGTTCGGTATACCCCTGCTTTGTCCAGGAGTCAGCATGAAACCCAAGGGGTGACGGTGAATTTACCTTAACAATTGGTCAAAATAAGAAGGCTGAGTAAGCACGAATGTATGTATATAGGCATTCAATGTAGCCGGAAACTAGCGGGAATGGAACAATCATTCTGAATTTGTATCAGTTTGTGTGCTTTACAGTTTGATTGAATGGATTACTGTTGGTTAAGGTCTGCGAATATACATGGTAATGAAAAGAGAAAAAGAAAACGTTCATTCAAATATAAATTCAAGTACGAATGATATTGGAATGAAGTATTAAGAACAAAAACTTTTTTCTGCGTGGAATGTTGCAGCAATTAATACCACTAACCAAGCAAAACAAAAAAATACGGGTAATTTTGTAGTCCAAAGAACTTACTAGGTTTTCAAGACCGAACGTAAATTTTCAATATAAAAACTTATTTGTTAAATAAATTTCATTGTTTTAGATTAGAAGCAGAAATAATTGAGTTTTTAATCTTACACTGACAGGGAAAAAAAAGGAAATGAAATTCGCGTATAAGGAAGTTAACTCATTATCACTTAATTAAGGGAAGGTAGAATTCTTGAGAGAGAGAGAGAAAGTTGAGAAATATAATTTGCACACAAATATACTAAATTATTGTGAGAAATACAAACATTTATAAACATGTTTATCTAACTGAATATATAAATGAATGATCAATATACATTATTTGTATCTCCCAGCTTTTTAACAGTAGAAGACATACAGTTAATCTTTCATTGGATATTCTGAAATCGAGGAATTTTAAGCTCTCATGCTATATAACTATGTGGAAATAATCCTCCACCTTATGATAAAAAAAAACAGATGTATCAACAAATAAGATTTTCATTCAAAAATAAAGCAAAAAACGTTTAGACGAATCCACCGCAATAAATGCTAAGGATTTTCTTTCGAATGGCACATGTAAAAAAAAAAAGACAGTATTTGTACAATTTATGAACACTAAGATACTTAATCTATATGCAAAGTGTGCGAATACAGACTAAGGACGGAAATGAGCTGATATTCAAAAAACAAAACAAGTTTCGGTTTAAAATGTTTGGCACTGTTATAAATATTAGTAAACGAGCATTTTCAATATCTGAAAATCTTCTCTTGTTGCAGTAATTACTAAAAACAAATCAACCAATTTTAATAATCTTACAATCCACATACGTGTATTTTACACACACATGTAGATTGAGAATGAAATAATGATAATTATACTTAATTTCATAGAATTCAAATTAGCAGAAATGATAAAAAACGTCCATGAACTTAATGACATGACCTTAAACTTTTCAAACATCAAATCAACTTCAAGCTTAAACTACCTTAAAAACATGTTAAGCCGAAAAGATCAATGGAAGATCTATTCGCCCAAGAAAATGAATTTTACATCCTTCTTATGTTCAAATCCTGTATTGGGTCAATTAAGAATAATGCAATTAAAATTAGTATCAATCTCATTGTAATGTAATTCACGTCTAAACTTATAGCATGATTATCCTTCGCCAGCTTAGGCATTATATATCATTAGAGTTCATTATTTCAATACATGTGTCCTGTTAAGGAAAAAAAAAGTTTTGCAATCAGAAAGAATCTTAAGCTGACCAGATTTAGACGCAGACCCAGCACTCAGGGTTTCTTTATCTTGCACATACCAGAAGAAATCTTCCTATTATAAATTTACATACTAATTCTATTGACAAACTATACCTGCTTAGCAACAATAAGTGAAGGTATCCACCAAAACAACAGAAAAAAAAAGTTAAATCATTATCACACAATCCACCAATTAAAAATAAAAGTATTTAACAAACCAAATAATGTTTCTTTCTCCCTGCGGGTTATTTTACTGTATAGTAATCTAAAAGGACTAAAAAATCCCGTAGGTATTATATACACTTCACCATTATAAGAGGCTTAACTGTATTTATTTGATTTGCTGACTCCAGCTGTGCTGATGAGCCTTAAACAGGCGAAACTGCAGTCCATAGCAAATGGTACGGCCAATCAAGGAATGCATTAGGCCTCTACGTCACAGATTCTCTTTTCAATTTTACCTTCGGTGAAAATGAAAGGAAATCTATAACATATATATATATATATGTATATTAAGATTTTTTTTTCGGTTTTCAACATGTATAGTTAATTCTACTAAGGCTAATATTACTTAAGGTAGATCCAACAAGAACTGCGTGAAATTATCACGCTGTATACATTCCCACAGATAACCACAACATAGAAGCCAATGTACACAGATTTATACAAGTCTGTGACTGCAATATCTACACCATGATATAATTCGCCAACTTAAATACATTTCTGACTAATTTTCCACACCGTGACAATATTTGTCAATCTAAACACACATGTGACTGTAATTTCCACACCACGACAAAATTCGCCAAATAAGAGAAATCCGTGACTGTAATATCCACTCTACACCACAATATTCGCCGATTGAAACACGTGTGTAACTAATTTCAACATCATGACAACATTTACCAACTTAAATCCGTTTGTGACTTTAATTTCCACACCATAACAAAATTCGCTAATTTAAACAAGTCTGTGATTAACTTCCACACCGTGACAATATTTACCAACTTAAGCACGTCTGAAACTGCAATGTCTACACCTTGATATAATTCAACTTAAACATGTCTGTGATTATAACTCACACAATAATATTCACCAATTAAAACATATATGTGGTTGTAATATGCATACCAGTACTTGTTCACAGAAATAACCACAGTTTACTTGCATTTAATTATAGCAATAATCATAATATGTATACCAATAGCCATTTAAAATATATCTGATCGTATTATATACAGCAACACCTACACCACTCTAAACACATCCACAGATCTCGACAACAATGTGTGTATAAACCGATATTAATCCACTTAAACACATACATCTGAAACACACCAATATTCTCTCACTTCAGTCATCGGTAACTCCAATATTCACATCAATATTAACTATTTAATGACTGCAGTGCACATTATTATATGCCATTTATGAATAACCGTAAAATTGAGCACTGTTCCTATCAATTAAAATAATTATGCCTGCAATAAAACATCCATTGTATGTAATCCACTACGCCGTTAAAACTCTTGCAGGGAGCTTTCACTGCAATTACCCTTGGTAGAGAGAACGTTAATAAACATAACAAAATTGAGTCAGTTGTGTATATCATTAAAAAAATTCTACCACTTTTTGAACTGTGATAACTTTCTAAAAATATATTACACAAACGACAAATGTATTTTTAAATATTTAACAAACAAACTAATGCTTCTTGGTTGTGTTTTTTAGTATGTATACAATTTCAATACATTAAACAACTTACAGCGTCTATTGTCTATAGTTTTGTCTTGTGTTATCACCAAACTGTCATAACGAAACGTCTTGTCAAGTTGAAGTATTGGTGCCAATGCTGGAATGACCCATGTGTTCAAATAGATACTTATTGGTGAGCATACTGTTGTTCTATGTGAATGTATTGATATAGAAGTTTTGTCCGTGTTGTATCTACTTTAGTAGACAGAACTGTGTATAAGTATTTTAATCACATATTTTTGCTGCTTCAGCTCGATACTGTTATCGTAAAGTTATTTTTGGTTAAGGCGGATTAATGCTTTGTTTAAAATAATTTATGTTTTATACAACTGTCACATCAAACAGGGTCGAAACGGATAACCGGAAAATCTCTGTTTCAGAGAGATCATTCAAATTTGAGGGTGGACATCATCTACTTCTTTCATACTTGTCAAGATCTTAGACCTCCTGGAACTACACTCTTAAAAAACAGGAGGTAGTATTTTTTTACAAAGAAAAATCCACATGTGTATGTGCATGCATTGGCTTCACTATAACTCCGGGCGTTTCTTGTTCTTCCCTGCCGCCCCTTGTTGCTTGACATGACACCCTTCCCGCATCTGACAGCCATTTTAGGATATTTAGTAAAGGCAAATGTAGCTGCCCGTAGAGCAAATCGAAAGGCTAGCAATTTCCAGGGGGGGCAGCAATTATTGTGTGTTGGGCCGCTGTCACTGGCATTATCAGCCATGGCGCCGGTCGACGAACCTCTCCTTCACGGACTGATGAGTTGCGATTCCCCGAGCATTCTCTGGCCGGTCGGCCTGTTGTTGACGTTACTGCCAAAGCCAAATTGTTGCCTCTTCATGGTCATAATTAGATTTGTCCACTTGTCCAGGTTTACACGATAGTTCAATTCTGTAATCTTATACCGATCTTCTAAAACTTGAAACGTTTGTGAAGTTCAGGTTGCACTCAAATAATTAGCTGATAACACATAGGTTATTTCTTTAATGTTTTTAATTTTCTCCCGCTCGTCATACACAACCGAATGAATAATTCAATGCCATAGCTTTAAGGAACACATTTTCTTGTATAATATTGAAAAAAAAATTTATGTTATAAAATATAGGAATATATTCAAGTGAATTAAAAAACGGAAAGTCTAATTAACACACAAGGTTTCAGTGCAAGTAAAGATTGTAACGTATACTGCAAGCTACATGATGTGGAAAACTGGACTAAATCCAAAAAAAAAAAAACTGTTAAAAGAGAATACAAGTAAATTTGAAAACAAAGCAAATATTTGATCATAACACGTTAAAAGTTTCTTTCATTGAGATATTACCACAGAATATTTAGATAACGTAATAATTGAAAATAAAATAAAGACTGTGGAAAAATTACAACACAAATTTAATCGAACACTTTTTGAAATGTCTGTTAAAGTGTGAAACTTAAACAGTTTTAACGCACTTTAATTATGAAATCTACTTCTTGAAACTTTTAACTGCATAGTCCATTCATGCCGTTAATTACATATATACATATATAAGTATATGATTTTTTTACCAAAATGAATATTTATAATTATGCAAAACAATTTATGTGCAAAAGTATAAAACGTTTTGGTATCTTTTATAATCTTGTAAATCTCTTACTTTCTAAAACAACCTGTCATAACGTAAAATGTCATTGTAACGTTTTGTTTCTTCGGTTATTGATGTCTTAACTGACTCTTCTGGATTTAAAAAAAAAGAGATTAAATCTCTTAACTAATTTTTAGTTCCCCATTTAGCTTTAATGTTAGTTTCATTAAAATTATTAGTCAAAATGTTAAATATGTACAACATATTGACTTTTTATTAATTTTAAATTATAATATATATATATTGTTATTGGGAATATTTTACACTATTACTTAGTATGTTGATTTAAGTCTAACGTAAGTCTCCTCAGTTGGCCGATAACAGTAAGGATACCTAATTAACGAATCAATGCACTTTAATCATTCTAACTGTTTTATGACATTTCAGACACCTGGTTATCCCACTATATTAAATTAGCAATATTCGTATCTGGGATAAATTTTAGTTCTGATCTACTAAGTAGTTCACTTTGACCAGAAGTTAATTATAATTGTTGGACTTAATCTGTATGTATATTGGTATATACTTAAATGTGTCATAACGCAGTTAGGTGGTGTATTCTCAACGTCTTATATTTAAAATAAACATTACAGAGATACTATATTTTGTGTAGCTTGTCTCTCTGCTTTTGTGTTATATATACATGGTCACTGCGCTAGAGAAAAGGTGTGGTTTCACACTTAAGAAGTAATCAAAGTGATTTGTGTTCGTATTAGTTGATACCATGTTTGCTCCGAATAATCCCTCCTTAAACCTTTAATCAGCACTATCTTGTAAGCGGATTCCATATTAGTTATAAGTCACACATAGTAATTTTGAAGTGGTCTAAATACGCCACAAGCCAGAATATAATTTAATCTATACGCAGTTTGCCGTAGGTTTATACTTATGGCTAATAAATAACTGTTTTGATTCAACTAAATACCACACACCATTTTTACCTACGAACAAAGATATAAGATGGTCTGTGCCAATTGAAGAAAAACGTTTTACTGCATTTGATGCAAAAACTAGGAACTTATAAGCGAATTTATCAAATTTATTTTAACTTTCAGGCTCAATAATTCCACAAAAGTCATGCACAACTATGGGCTAAGGAAGGCATGTTTTTTCTTTAACATAAAAGTTTTTGAAAACTTGTAAAGTCGACAGCCATAAACAATTGAAGAATACTGATATGAAAATGTGTGATACACAGAAAGAGTGAGAGTGGACGGAAGAATGTAGGAAAATAACAAAGCAGGGATATATGCAAAGATTAATAAGTTATTTAAAAATAATAACAGTAAAGAAATCATGAGAAAATAAGAATAAAACAAGATAGTACTACAAAGAAATGTTGTTAAGAATTAGAGTTAAACAAATTGTTCATATTCTATCTTCACACAATTTACTGGATAACTACCATACATGTACAGTCAGCCTCTTGATCTCCCGTCATTTTGATGTTTGATAAAACCTAATTGTAGAGGTCGCCAGTGTCAGGAATACAGTGCCTAAAGTGCAGCTGTGATTGGTCGTGGAGAACACCCTCAGAACTTCAAAGGAGCGGCACACTTCAATTAGTCACAGCGAGGGGCGGGTCCACCTGACATCAACTTGGAGTTTACCCCGGTGACTTATTCAGTGAAGAGAGCGTTACGCATGAGAACACCAGAATCGAACCCCCCAACGTTGCTAGTAGGTTACTTCACCAAGTTACAAAAACTGTCCAACAGAAGAAATTCACTTTCCAATATATTTTTGTTTTATTTTTTTCATTAGAAGCCATCTCTAAGCCTGAACGTTTGGTGTTGAAATTGATCGTAAAGATTAATGGTTCAAGAAGTCTGTCGGTGCTCAGGAATCAGTCCGTGGACTGAGGGCACAAGCATCGAGTTTACTGAACCAACTGGACAGGACAACGAGCAGTCTTACTCAATAATGGCCAGCACAATTATTGGGGTAAGTGGCAAAAGAAAGAAATCCACCTAGAAGCTAATGAAAATGTTTTAAATTGGAATATTTTTCAGAGTTTGTCTCATTTAACAAAATGTTCATTTCCAAAACATGTCAAGAAAGACTTAAATGAATAATACGATAAAGAATATGTATACATGTATATAAAACTACAATTCCAGGCAGTCTAAGCTGGAAAGATAAACTGATAAATAAATAATATTAGGTATATTTGGAAATAATCATAATAACTTTCTTGGATTATACTGTTTAACTTACGTGAATGTTGCATGATGTGATCCGATGACATTTAATAGTAGAAAAAATATCGTTTTGCATATGAAGAAATTTCAAGAAGGATTTTCGTGGAGAGATGGTTGGAGATAGCAAAAACAAAGCCAGTAAAGAAAACTGATTGTGAAAAAATAACTTTCATAATTATGGGTTGGTTTGAGGTTTAATTGTTGTGTGTTATAACCCATAGACAGTACTTGGACTTTAAGTCCTTTTGTAATGTGATTTGTTATCATCAAAATGTGTTTGAAGCCTTTAGAGTTTTAGAAGTTAACTAGAGTGGAAAATATAGCGACCCAAAATAGCCTGAGGTGATCCAATTGGAATTCAAAAATAATTATAAAAAGTTGAACATAATTTGTCTGTACGCATATTACATACACATCTATCTCATTTTAATACTTGGGTGTTATTGAGGATATTTCTACGACCATACTTAACCTTTATAACAGAAAATAGTTTCCCTTCAACATCATTATACTTAAAGTAACTGATTGGATACAGGCAAGATAAAGACTACTGAGACACTATTAGAATTATAAGACTAAAGAGTTATGTTGCTCTGCTACTGTGTCTTTTTGAATTTATTTATATTGTTATGAAATCTTGTATTTCAGTATTATCCTCTTAGTTTGAATGAGTGCGATGTAGCATAGAAAATTGGCGCTTTTGTTTGCGTTTCAGCAACGGGTTCCGTTTTTTTATTTTGGTTGGGTAATTTGGCATAGGTTAACAAGTATACTCTGCTCTTTCTGAACATTCCTAATTTAAGTATATGAGTAATAATTAGGAAGGGTTTTGTAATTATAATATTAACTACTTAATTTCTTACTGTGAAGAATAATTACTTTATCGATAACATCATGATGCAGAAAAATCTCTGTGTTAACTACATATAAAAATGGATAGGATTCAATATAGTATTTAACCACCCCGAGGGTCCAGAGATAAGTTTACGGTCTTAAAATGCTAAAATCCAGTGTTCGATTCCCGTTAGGGGACTGAGCATAGAGAGCCTATTGTACAGCTTTGCTCTAAAACGAATAAATACACAAACGATATAGTATTATGTATCCAGACACAAATATCTTCAAATTTTCGCCAACATTAAAAATACTTTTAGTTTGTTCAAAGAGAACTAACTCTAGAAAGCTCAGCCTATTCCTTTCTTGTTTTTGTATTTTTCTGGGAGCTCGGTTTCATACGGAAAATCGTTGTCCTCTTTAATAATAGCAATTGTGAATTTTATACATGGGAACAAATGTTAATTGTTTGTATTTGCACTTTTTGACGGTAGGTTAGCCTATAGTGAGTTTTTTTTATAAATAAAAAATGTGTTATATGATATTATATGAGGATCTTCGGCTAAAACAATTGAACTTCATGGAAGTGAAAGTATTTTTCTAATCATTGTCCAGTTTCTTTCTTTTCTTTTGTTGTATGTTAGTCGCATAAAGACTTGATTATTCCAGTATACGTATAGGACAACTCCATGTCGTTAGACTTAATTACTCGACGTGCCTCAAGTGCGTCTGTCGCTAGATATAATCATATAACACATCAACATAATATTCTGCGTATCTCTAGGTTTGGTTACTCAGTACACCTGAAGCACACCATGAGCCCTTGAACTTCATAACATAGCACACTCCAAGTACACTAAATATTGCCGCAGGTAGTCACATAACACACTTTGACTAAACCACACATCGCTAGACACGGTCCTCTAACGCACTTGTTGCTTGCTGTTTGACTGCTGTTAGACCTGTGATCCGTTTGTTTTGTTGTTAAGTAAAAAGCTACACAATGAAATAGCTGTGTTGTGCTCACCACAGGTATCAAAACCCAGTTTTTAGTGATACAAGTCTCCAGACTTTCCGCTTAGCTACTGGGGGAGGTTTTTTTTTATCAGCATCTAATCGTTACTCTGTTTCGAAAGTCTCACTTGCCTTTTCTTTGGGTATCAGTCCATTAGAGTTTTATGTACTCTTTAATTTTTATTTACCTGAAATGATCATGAAATAAGTAAACTTGACGGTATTTCCTGGACGATTGAAAGTGTTGGGTAGTGCAAAAGGCTTTTGTTGACTATTTAGATACTAGGCCTAGCTGAACAAAGTTTATTATGGGTTATATTAACGTTAAGCAGTTAACACAAGCTTAAGCACTGTGTGTCATAGAACTAGGCTTCATAAACGTTCCCACACTTCTCTCCTTGTAACCTTGTTTGTTATAGAGACTAAGTCAGAAGTGCAAACAGATTAGCTTTTACAATATTGTTCTTGTCCTTCAGAAGTCATGTGTTGAAAGAAGTAGTTCTTATGCAAAGTATTTACACGGTAGAGTACATCATGTTTCCATAAGGTATTGAGGTACTAGTTTTTGAAAAACCGAACGACATTTAGACTAAGTAATTATACTAGTACTGATATTTTGTTCTTAATTCATGACTTCAGGATAAATTATTATATACATTAATAATGTTTTTATCTATTTTTAGCTATTATTATATTATAATCTGATATTCATTATAGTTCAATTATTCAGAATAATTGTTAAAGCCATCCACTGATATTTTGGCTGTTCAATGGTTATATAATACGCAGTCCAGCCAAATTTCTCAGTGAAATAGTTTATTTCAGTTTAATTAGTGTGTATTGTTTGTATTTGGTCTCAAACTATTAGTTGTGTACCGTATGTACAAAGCAAGCCCGTGCCCCCGCTGGCTAAGAATGGTCACCAAATTTTGATTATTTATTCAAACTAATGTACAGTCAGAATAACCTTCCCCATTCGACTATGTTTTCAAAATTTCATGGTTACTTGGTCAATACTGAGATTATCATAGAGTTTAGAGACTTACTCTAGGGAAATAGTGAAAACACCAAAAATTACTGTTTTTAGGAACTTGCTACCAAAATATACCATCTAAACTATTTTCATATTTCTGTTTCCTGATATGTTGATAAAGTCATTTTAGTGCTTTATGCTTGTTTGCTAACATAAGACTGCATTTCGGCTACGGGTCTACAAAGTGATATTAATGGTAATATATATAATACTAATAATGTAGGTTTAGTTTCACAGTGACTGGTGAGTTTTATACAATATGCCTTGCTCTGTAGTTTCGCCTAGAGATTAGGACTTACCTTATAGAGTTATCATTGTTGAGGTACATATTGTTATATTGCAATGTATTTTAGGAGCCATAGACCTTGATATCATTTGTATATTTAGCCTTTCATAATACAAAAAAATGTTTTTTTGTTTTACGGTGTCAAATATCTCGATTTCATGTGCGCAGTTAGCTAGCCATTATTGAAAACACACTTGTTTTATAAATCAGTCTTTTTACGGATCACAGAGCTTGGGTGATTAACAATAAAAATATCCAATATAACAACAGTTTGAAATTTTAATAGCAACATCAATATCTGGATATGTTAGACAAAATTTTACCAAAAGCTCAGCTTGATCCCTTAGAGAATAACTGGACCGATCAAAATATTTCTACACCACTCAGAGCAGGGTTAAGTGCTACAGAACTGACGCAATTTCTTGGGGCATTTTTTCTTTTTCTTTTACATTTATACACAGACATTTCAGTGAGATCAAAGAGCTCAAGGCTGCGTATAATATGCCTGATGTTGGGTTTGATGTTTACAAAAGTGAAATGTACTATGTTGTACTTACATGATGCGTGAATGGTGGCCGCCTAGGCGGATTGATCAATTTGTCCACTGTACAAATTCTTCTCTAATTAAACCAGTAATCTCCAGATTTTATTTTTGTATTGCGTAAACAGTCTTTTCAAACTGTTCATTACATTATTCAGAGTTTGATAAGACTTAATCTAAGCTTGTTTAATTTCGAGTTTTATTTTTGTCTGTAATTATGATGAATACTAGTAGAATGTGTCGAAATTCGACAAAATATATAGATTTGTAGTATTTCACTCAATTCGCATTCTATATAGCCACACAAAATCGAATATTTGACCACTAAGATATGCTTTTTTCTAAAAGTTCTTTTAAAACTAAAAAACCGTTTCCGGCAATGTTGATACTGTCAGTAATCACCCCCACCTTCATGTTTACAGGAGAATTTTAAAACATACCTTCTTCAAAAGTTTGAATTAGTCATCCATGTTTTTGCACTTAACAGAATCCACGGAACACAACAAAGTATTGAATTTGTAAATAAAGTCTTAAAACATTGCACAGCTAATCTATTCGAAACGCAAATAAAACCAGAACATGTTCAAACACATTGATTACACCTGCATTTTCTTTAACATGTATAAATGTAAAATATTTTTATTAGCATAAAATGACATGAACAATACTCTGAAAATTGGCCTTTAAAAATCATTTTGATGATACAGCATTACATGAAAATTGTGAAGTTAAAAATTCTGTACTAGAAAAATGTTTTTGCTAAACTTTAACAACATGTACACACACAGAAATTAATAAACATCTATAAAAGTCGCTCTTTGTAGGTCTTACACCTATAGGTATAATTGTTTTTAACAGAGGCGTCGCTAAGTGCTTAAAAGATTCGGGGTGGAAATTTTCGGCGTTTCAGTATGATATCGATCATGGTTTTCTATTTTGATTTTTCAAGACGTCAAATGAGGATTCGGGGCACTGTCAAACAGAATCGGGACACGGGCCCCGTTTGCCAGTGCCTAGCGACTCCTCTGGTTTTTAGTGTATTTCTTTTCCTCTTCTTCTTTATGTTCACGCGCAATGGACAAACAAACATCCATTTTCCCAAATGATATTATTCTGCAAATAGAAAGTATCGAAATTCGACAAAATATATAGAGGTGTGGTATTTCAAATCACGATCTAAAACTAGGGGCTTATGTTGTATACATACTGGAAAAGCAGTTGTAAACTTACACCTTCAGGGACAGTATTTTAATCGTACCCTGGATAGAACTACGTAGAGCTGACTGTGAGGAAACATTGGTTCAGCTAAGTGCATCCTCAACGGACAGACATCCATTTTCCCAAATTATATTATTGTATAATATTTAAATATGTAAAATAAAATTTAATGAATTATATACTGCGACATAACTTATTTGGGAGAGTGGGGCATTGTACATGTTACCCAAAAGTTTAAACAGACTTTCAATAACATAACCTGAATTGTAAACGTTTTGTATTGGTAGGATTGTATGTTCATTTACTCAATACTAAACTTAATCACAAGTGTAATAAGCGTATGATGGTGAGGATGAGTAATGAATTCCCTACTCTTGAAGAAGTAAAAATGGTGAATAATTTATTTTTTTTCTTGTTATCGGTGTACCCGATCCTTGCTACACATTGTTTATGATTTATTATATCCAATGCTGCTCCCAACAACCCAGGCTGCCTGAAGATACTGGAAATGTTTTTGTTTTTTATTATGCGAAACACTTTGTGAATAACTAAGTAGTTATAGTATATATATTCATTAATAACGTTGAAACAAATATGTAATACAATTACAGAACATGTGTAGCTAGCATCAAATCCTTTTAGTTGAGAGTTCTTCTCAAATATACTTGTTTCTATATATATATATAGCATTTAAACTGTTCAATCCTACTCTAAATCCAGCTTATTGAGACCTCTTCTCAGTTCAATACTTAATCCACTTTGTTGAGAGCTTTTGGATAACTGTTCAGTCTGTGCAGTGAATCCACTTTGAAATTTTTTTCCAGTACACCTTTGGCCTGGAAGTGACATGCATTTACTGAAAGTGTTACGTCATTAAGAGATGATCAATTACTTTCAACGCCATTAGCTCTGAGGTAGTCATTTTATGATCTTGAGTAATTTTTTTGTGGAAGTGAATATTTGAAAGATAGCACTTACAATTCAGTTTCCTTAAAGGCTGAATGTTTACCCTTATCATGCAAGAAAATATCTTCGGAGTTCAGGATTATTATACAGCCTTCACAAGGAGATACAACAATACTGTTCTGTTGTACATATTATATTCTAAAAGTTTTATAATATCTATTTTCTCTGCTTGATTTGCATGAGTGGTTGCTAAATCAAATAGGTACATGCGTTTCAAATTTTAAAACAACAAAATTACTGAGATATTAACATTCTGGTTTCTGTGATGAGAGTCAAACGGACACTATTTCACGAAAGGTAGAATTAGCCAATTCTGATTTGATTTTCTTAGCGAAGGATTACATCGAAAGGAGTAGCGTATGTAAATCGTCTGTCGACTAGCAAGTAAATTCGGTGACCGTTCATTATTCCGAAGGCCCGATAGTCAAAATTGAATGCATAAACATATTCGTAGGTCCATAATGGACAAATGCAATCTCAAATGCAAATATTAAAAGGTACATTTTGGAGGGGTTCGGGAGACCAGCTGCCCCTGACGGCTTGATCTCGTTTTAAATACAAACAACAGAAATATTTTAATCGACATTGCATTAGCTCGGTGTTAAGATATTTTTACTGACTGGATGCTTTCAACATTTTTAATGAGGCTAGGATATAACATTCGTCGTCAAAGCACTATAGAATAATAATCTTGCATGTTCATTCTCTCAGAAAAGCTAGATATGTAGGCTCTGCAGGTAACACTACACATGCATACAAGAAAATAATGTCGAAGAAATGATGATAAACATTATCCATATATTCATAAAAAAACTGCAACATTTTAGGTCATATCCTGGGGTGTTTTTATCATAAAATTTTACAAATTTAACCAAACAATCAATTTAACATTTTAACTGCTAAAAGAAACAACGGCAACAAAAAAGGGGCAATTGTTGTCCTTAGGTGGATTTCACTTAGCTTTTAACAGAGTACTAAATATAGTAATAGGCTTAAAGTAGCTACTCCTGTTATTGTGTATTTTTAAAATCTCTGATGGACTATTAAAAATGTTTTACTACAGAAAACTATTATGCCAAACCTCGCTGGGTGTAATTACTAGGAAAATTGGCTTATTTTATGTTGGTGTTGTGTAATTTAATTGAGAGGTAAAAAGAACTAGGGTATAAAAATTATTTTTTCACTATGTTTTCGATGATTTTACAAGTTTCTTTTGAACAGGCACAACGTTATCTAAAACACAGCCGGTTACACTTTATTTAACATACCATCAGAAATAAGCTTTGCCATATTAACTCGGCAAAATATTTTATATTCATAACAAAGTCTTTGTTTGTTTGTTTTAGAGCAAAGCTACATTGGGCTATCTACTGTGTCCACCGCGGGGAATCGAACTCCGGATTTTAGCGTTGTCTGTCCGTAAACTTAGCGCTGTCCCACTGGAGGACAACAAAACACTGAAATCGTTAAAGATTTATCAAAACTACAATTTTTTGGACAAATCCTAGATTGAATATAGGCTTGTTTATCATATAAATTTGATTAACGTGTTTTTCTTCTTCCGAGCAACTCAACCAGGGTATGAGCGAAGGTTATCAACGATATTCTTAGGTAGTAATAGTGACGAAACTTGACTTCATGGGGCCCGTGACGCAAGATGACATGGGGTTGTGAGCTATTGTGGGGTCCCTTCTCCAAAGAGACTGAGGGAGGCCTCAAGAGTCCTTAGACTTGATCCAACCATAAGATAAGGTAGTTGTGCAACTGGTTAGTAAATTAATTCACTAACAACTTCAGTTTTGTTGACTAGGCTTGTCAGTGTTGAATTTTAAGACTACGTTATGTCGAATAAACGGTCACAGAACAGATAATTAATTACGTGAAGACTAACGCCAACTGTTTTGAGAGGAGGTGGGGGGGACAGGCGTTACGTGAAAACTCTGTTAATAATGAATTGGTAAACAACAGTTTATAAGCATATGGAAGTAGTCTATTTGGTGGGGGGACAGGCGTTACGTGAATACTCTGTTAATAATGAATTGGTAAACAACAGTTTATAAGCATATGGAAGTAGTATATTTGGGGGGGGGACATATTACATGTTTCGACAGAACACTGGTCTGTCTTCTAGCCTCTGACGATTCTTGGTGCAAGACTTGAGTAGTCATAGTTTCCTCTCTAGACATGACTAGTGTATAATGTATCAGATAGTTAACTTTCATTTTTTATGACAAAGAACTACTGTATGTAGTGGTGTGAAAAGCAGATTTAACGCAAATATTGAAATGCTGTTAGCTAATAAACATAAAACCACTCCTTGTAACAATATGTGGAGGAAGGCTTAAAATTTCAGCAAAGAACTGATTTCGCTTCGTATTATAAAACACGAAATGACATCACTTTGTGCTATACTGTACTTACTGTTCTTGGAAGAAACGGATATAACTTTGTACTATATTATAATCATTACTCTAGGAGATCTGATATCACTTTGGCTATATTGTACTTACTGTTCTTTTAAGAAACGGATATCACTTTATACTGTATTAATCTTAGTATTACAGCAACGAGTCAGTGTCACCTAGTCTTATATTATATTCATTATTCCAGGGTAACTGACATCATTTTGTACTATGCTACATTTAGTACTACAGGAAATAATTATTACTTTTTACTACATTAATATTCCTATAGGAGTGATTGATATACTTCTACAGTATGTTCGATAATTTAGTGACAGTATTATGTAACACCTGAACAATTTTATGTATCTCTGGAATTCAAACAAGTGCGTTCCTTTTCTGTTGACTGTTCTATTAGTGTATTACGATAAAGCTGCAGCAATGATTTACACGTTTATAACTGCTAGGAAAATTTTATTTTAGAGGGTATTCTACGTAATACAGATAAATTTATAGGAATGAGAAATGATGACACAACAACCAGGGAAGCCAAACTTACGACATCGTATTTAAAGTTAAAAAAGAAGATAGTGTCATAATGGAAGACGTACCAAAAATCCCACCAATGGGCTCATAACGTTCACTAACAGAGATCTCCAGTTATACCACTTATTTCTAGTTTAGGTACCTTTAACCAGCCATCAGTTTGTACAGAATAATTATTCTGTTAAATAAAACAGAAAATTGACCAATATTTTGCCGAAACATATAGTATGTTTCCAAAAAATAAATCACTCTATTATGCTTATAAATCGTTGTTTGCCAACTTATTATTATATTACCATAATGTGCAGGAGCGTCGAGAGCCAACACGGGCTCCGGGGCGAACATCCTCGCCGGGTCTCTTTCTCTCTCTTTTTTAACATTTTTAAGAACTTATTAAAAAGAAGATCCTAAATTAGGACATCAACGAGCTCATAAACAAGGCAAAATCATAGCAGCAGCCGTTTATAGCTCATAGTATAAGGGTAAAAACGTTAATAAAGTAACAACAAAGAACTATTAAATCTATAAAGTAACAAATATATATTACTTATTACCCAAATTATTATTTGAATTATTCTTAAGTTACGAAGCGCTTATATGCAAAGAAAAGACAGAAATTATGCTTTTTATGATTAAATAAAGATGTAGCCTAAATGTGCTTAGATGTTCATGTCTTAAGTAACAAGGTTATACTTACCACTAAAGTGTATCATAGACCTACATTCACTGAATTATATTCATATTTTGAAGTATCACTTCTCCAATTCTTAAAGAAAATCTGGTTAATACATTGCTGCACAGTGTTTAAAATATCAGAAAATGAAACTCTTTTTTGAGCAGAAGTTGAAAACGTTAAGCAAACGCTTAGAAACTGTTTTCCCTTATAATTACTAAGCAGAATAATCCAACAAAAACTGAAAAACTAAATATCTCACCTATTGCTATACTAGATGTTTTAAAAAACCGTTACTCGTAGATTAATTAGGCACTATTTTATACACGATTAAGAAGAAAATTATGAAAATAACCAAACAGCTAATAGACAAGTTTTTAATGTTTCTTTAAAACAAAGTCTACATTAAAGCTATCAGGACAAAGAACGTCCATTGAATACCTCGCTAGTGGTATATTAGTTGCCATCATGCTATCAACCACTACAAGGACCTGCAGTCAAAGAAAGGAACACTGTAACAGTAAAACCTATAACACGATCAGTATTACTAATTGCTGTGTAAAGGAATGTGATGTTATGTCTACTTCACACTATCATCCACTCCGGGAAGAAATTCAACTTAAGAGTGCTAGAATCTCTTGTTCTGGAGTTTAGAAAATTAGCTCTTAACCAGAAAATGAGCGCATTGCCACTACATCTTCATTCGTGAAAATGTAGAGAAAGAACTGAAGATGCTCTTCGATCGTTGATATTTTTTTTACCTTATTACATATCGTGGATATTAAGTGGATTATCAACCAAATAAACGCTCTTGAATGGCTCAACAGTAAGCTTGAAGGCGTACAATCCTACAATTTTGGATTCGATCTATGTGGTGGGCACAGCGTAATTACTCTAGTGTTCCGAGTTGTTCTCAAAGAAACAAATGAATAAATAGTAAAAACAATTCAAACACGTAAATACACTAGTGGGATAATGACTATCTGCTTTTAACTGCTAATTCTGCAGTGTTCGCATACCACAAAATTAAAGATTCATGATGTCAGAAAAACACGTAGGTTCAAGAAGTCTTGATATAAAATGATAAAACCCTATATCCCAAGCTCTTTCGAAAGGTGGACCTCTCTTCTTTTGTAAGATACAGAGTAAAAATAAAAACTTTTTACCGGTGTAATCTTCTGTGGAGTCAGGAATGTGAAAAGAATACTGTTTGTTTACGTGTAGAGATTGCGGTCTAAGAAAGAATTGAAGGCTGTGAAATAAACTATCTGAGAAAGTATCACTGCTGTAGAATACACAACATGAGATAAAATCAACTGTTATAGAATACACAGCCTGGGATATAATTGACTTCTGTAGAATACATAGCCTGGGATAGAATTAAATATTATAGAATATACATTCTTTGATGTAATTAACTGTTGCAGAACACATAGTCTGTGACATAAATAACTGCTACGGAACATAGTTTGTGGTATAATTAGCTGCTTTAGAACACGGTAGGTAATATGATTGACTTCTGTAAAACTCGGTCTGTGATAAAATTAACTGCTGTAGAACACGGCCTGTGATACAATTGATTTCTGTAGAACATGGTTAGTGATACAATTAATTTCTGTAGAACACACACAGTCTGTGATATAATTAACTACTGTAGAACATACAATCCGTGATACAATTAAATGCTGTCTGGGATAGAAGTAACTTCTAGAAAATATTACTACTGGAAATCAACTGTATACATACATTCTTTGAAAGGATTCCTGCTGATTTTTGGGGAAATATTTTACTAAATGAGAAATATTTCTAAATCATTACTTACAATAAAACAGTATACGACCATTTTAAAGGACTTTTCCTAAACTAGTGTCATAATATTTGCGAATCCATGGGAATAACTCATTTAAGGAATATTTAAAACATAAACTCTCAAAAGCATGTATGAAGTCTAAAAAAAAACTTTAAAAACTACCACAAAACTGTATGAAGGCCCAAGCTGTTTGTTAAATCTGCCCATTATTTGGATGATAATTGGATGTAGTTGTTGAACCTGATATTGTGAGAAACAGAGTTCTTTCATTATAATGTATGCCAATAAACAAGTACCTTAAACACCACATGTTATACAGTAAGGTTTGAAACACAATATATTAAACACTACATGTTATGTAGTAAGTTTTAAAACACAATACCTTAAAAATCACGTCTCACAAGTACGTTTTGAAAAACGACACCTTAGAAACCACGTGTTATACAGTAAGGTTTGAAACACAATAGATTAAACACTACATGTTATGTAGTAAGTTTTAAAACACAATACCTTAAAAATCACGTCTCACAAGTACGTTTTGAAAAACGACACCTTAGAAACCACGTGTCACACAGTCTGTTTTGAAAACATCTTAAAATCACATGTGGTACAGTGTGTTTGATGTCTCCGCTATATGGAGTGTCTTTTATGTACAACTATTTTTAAAACGCACATGTTATTTCAGAAGACGAGTTTTACTTTGAAATGTGGTATAGGGATAAACCACCTTAGCTCTATGACGCATTCTGATTGTAAGAACAAAGTCTAAAAAGTCATCTTCTGTATAGTAAGGTTAACAGTTAAAAATGGTTTTACTCCTTAAACCACATAGTCTTTCAAATTTTTTATCAGATTTTAATGTTTTTCAGAACTTAAAAGTAGAAGTATACTTTTATGTTTCCACAAAACAGGGGTTGTGTTAAGTTCATCACGAAGATTAGAGTTGTTTAAAAATCTAAATACTTTCATTATTTGTATACATTTACTGCTTATTTATAAAAATCAACACAGATAGAATCTCGTTAATTTGATAAAAAAAGTTAAAAGATTTAAGTCATGAAAACATTGAAAAAATATGCTGATCATAATTAAACTATTGAACTTTTTTAGCTAGTGAATTAGTTTTAACTGTTTTTGAAATAAATGTAACAACGTTATTTAACGACATTATCAAGGGACATGTGAACTTTCAAGAACTATTTACTGTTATCTGAAAATTTAGAGGTCTTTTCGTGTGACTGATGACTGCTAGTGTCATCAAATGAATAAAGATTTTTATAGTATACCAAGAATCGTGGCCTGGTCGCCTCATGTGTCAGCAAAATGCACGGAAGGGTCTTGTTATAGGATATTCGTTCGCGCCTCTTAAGGAAGATAACTTGTAATGAGATAGGCAAGGACTAACTAAGACATGACATACCAAGGTGGGTCTATGATAATTGAGGGGTAACTCAATGCCGGTTTCAACAAGATACTGGCACACTAATGTCGTCAAAAATTAATAATTCAGACGTTGATCAGTTATATGTGATTCTATATCTATCTAAACAGGTAGTATTGAGGCGTTTCACACGCTGTTCTTGTGTGCTACATTAGTTACAATTCTGTACTGGCTGATGGATCATCTTACAATTACGGTTTCAGCAACTTTTCGCTGTGAGATACTAGGCAAGTATTATTTTTCCATGCCATCTTAACTTTTACGTAGAACTACAGTTTCATAAACTATTAAAATAAAGATATGGCCCAGAATTATTCGTTTAAGCCTTTTGGAACTACACCTTTCAGGTTCTGTTTATCAACCCTATATCAAATATAATTTATAAGGAGATAACATCAGTATACATGTATTAACTAAACGAGATAATGTAACTTTGAATTTTGGAGGTGGTCATTATTTTGTGTACATTATTGCTTGCCTTTTACTCTCGATTTATAAATCCATACTGGTTCAAAGGTAAGCTCGAGGGGTTATAATACTAAAAATGGTGGTATGATCCCGCGATGCGTACAGCGTAGGTAGCCCGTTGTGTATCTTTGCGCTTAAACAAAATAAACAAACAAACACATATTAATTATACTTGTCACAAGTGAATATTTTAGGCCCATTATAAATATTTTTAACACTAAATTATTATTCTAGTCCCTTGGGAAGTTTCAAGAATTAGAAGAGTCTATATTAACAGTATTTCAACCACCACACTACATTCGTTATATCCACTGCGTTTCGCTCAATTCAGAGCTGTTCGGGCCGACTTGGATTAACCAAATACAGTAGTGGTAGGAATACTGTTTATATTGGACACTTGTAAAAGGCGTTCACACCATAATAATTGGCCTATCTAAATAGTATTCCGACCACTACTGTATTCATTGTATCCAAACAGGCCTGAATATATCTGGATTGAGCGAAACGTGTTGTCGGCAATGGATATGACGAATGTAGTTTGGTTGAAATACTATTATTGTACACTTTTATAATTATTGAAAATTCCTAAGGGACTAGATTGAGAATGTAGTGCCAAAAATATAATGTACCTAAAATAATATCTTATGATAAATAATTAATTATAATCATGCTTCCTCAGCTTGTAAAACACGTTCACACCAAAACGAACACATATCTTCTTCAAGTTTTTTTTATTATTTGCTTATGAATTAAACACTTTTTAGTTGAATCTTTATGGGGCCTACCACTAAATAATTGTTCTTATCATAAATAGCGAACAACTGTTTCTGTAAATATTTTGTTAAAAAATTGCAATGTCGCCAGCTGGCGGACCTCGCATTACCCACTGTGTCACTGGGCTTGATAGTCTCTGTTAATAATGATTTCATCAAAGAGGCTTCACGCTTGAACGGTCAAAACAGTCACAGCTCATGTTTCTCAGCCGAACAGAAAATTATCGGATAGGTTATGTGTACTCATGCTTTTTTCTGAGCCGATTCTAAACACTACCCTTTTATAAGCTCTTTATTTTTATATTCATAAAATGTTGTCTGCATGAAGATGGCAGGTAATCATGCTACATATAGATATATTTTCTTTTTCATTTTAATGACGCCAAATGAAATATGTCATCGATATATTAAGAATATAAAACAAAAATGATAATACATTGTTATTTATGTGTCATGCGCATTCTTTGGTCATTTTGTATACCTGGTTTTGAATTATCTAGTGCTAAGTGACACTGAACGTTCTAAACAAATATGTTTCCAAAACATATTTTTATTCCGCACTGTTGCGTGTGGCTAAGTTGTAAGTTTCAGTTCATAAACTGTTCCATGTGACTACGATGTAAGTTCCAGTTCATAAACTGTTGTGTTTGGCTATGTTTTATGTCATAGTTCACAGACTGTTTTTGTGGCTAAGTTGTAAGTCTTATTTCATAGACTGATTCGTGTGACTAAGTTGTAAGTTCTAATTCATAGACTGTTACGTGTGACTACGTTGTAAGTTGTTGTTTTTCTCTTTTCCTTGTTTAAGTTACACCTACAAACGTGCACAAAAGTGAGGCATTTTCCATAACAAAACTCAAGTATTCGTCTGTAATGTGTTTTTGACATTCTTGATATAATACCATATTTTCTCATCCATCACTAAATTCTTCTTACCTTAGGTTAAAACGTACAAGCTTTTACCTAGTGAGATGTTCATTTATATTAAACATAAGTATTACATTAAGACAATAAACCTTTTGGCTTAGTTAAAAACATCTTTGGTTCAAAATGCTTCATGGAAATACGGTAATAACCAAACAAAGTAGACAACGTTTCTGCATGGAAATATGTAATAGCTAAAAAAAGGGAGGTGTTAGTTATATTGCATAATTTACGCTTGGCAACGAAATATAAATGCAGTAAGAACTCCCCACGCCTTCAAACAATTTATCCTAATATAAGTAAAAACTAAGGATAGTATTACCACGTACTCTGTTATGATGCTTAGAAATTCTTCTACAACTTAGATTATGTTATTAACTGTACAGCAGAAGTGCTTTACAAGTTTTTGTGAGTCATATCTGGTATTTGATCAGAACCTCGTAATGTCTAGTAGTACAGTGCAAGGTTTTGTTAAAACGTGTTGCATAAATTTAGAAACTATTGCGCTTTCTTTCATTTATTTGTTATATGAACCCCACTAATGTGATGCTCTTGTTTGTTGTTAACCACAAATTTACACAATGAGCTATCAGTGCTTTTCCGTCGGGTGTATCGAAACCCGATTTTAGCTTGAAAAATCCTCAGACTTGCTGCTGAGCCATCGGGGACAAATGATGCTCTAAGTTTATATACAACTCACATAAGCCGCCAAGCGTAAGCTGTATTGAGACTAAATTTTCCCTCTATTGAGAGAATAACACTGAATGATATGCACACTTCTAAATCAGTGCTTTAATGACTCATGTTCGCTCAACCCATGGCCGAATTTCAGAAATAATCCAGGCTATATTTTGGGAGTATGTGTTTTGCCATTAAAAATGCATTTAATGTTATTGTTTTTTTTGTTCTTGCATTGGAGAAAAAGCAAACTAATAGGATATAATTGTTTGAAGAGGGTATGTGAGTGTGTGTGTCTAATAAATAAGTGCTTTATTACGTCTCGAGCTTTTAAGTGATGATTCCAGAACCATGGTGTACAGAATACATGCAATCCCCGCGTGATGAATATTAAAGAAATATTGAATCCGATATTTTCATCACATCATCATAATAATTATAAATTTTAGTTTTGAAAAATTGTGTAAAGAAAATGTTTTGCAAACAATGAAGTATATGAGGGATATAATGACCAAGTTATTTAGCTTGTTTTTTTTATTCAATATAAGATTTAAATGTCTTAGTAAATAGAATACCATTTAAAGATTGAAATTGAAGAAACTCATGCTCACAAACCTTCATGCAGTACGAGATGGGTGTTGTCACAGACCACTGCATTCGAACGACTGTTTCGCATCCATCCCATGATCAACGAGGTGAGACCGGCGTTGGAACGCGAGACAGTGTATTCCATATGTTACATTGTGGGGGGTTTTCCCCACACCATGCTTCAGCGTCTTTCCACAACTGTGTTTGATTCACTCTATCAGAAAGTCAACTTTCACACCAGTTTTAAAAACATTCTATAAATGATATCTGTGTCTGGTGAGCTTATATTTGTATTGAGTCAAAAGCTAAGCTGGATACTATTGCTAAAACCTATCTGCTTTATTATTCTTAAGAATAGTTTAATTATCATTGATATAATAATTTTCAAGCACAGATTTCCGGTGCTTTGGTATTGTTGTTTTGTAAAGCGGTTTTCCTATAGCTTGTTCTTTTATGGGTTTTTTTTGGGGGTAGTGGGGGCGACAGATATTGAAGAAACAGCTATAGTGATCTTGAACTTATGAGAAATGAAATATAACACATCTCTGGTGATGTAAGAGAAAACATCAAACTAAACTTTATTTTTCTGATTTTCAACATATTTTATATACAAAGATCTGCTTATAGGTATCCATTAAGAGAAACGAACCTGAGAAAGTGATATTCTTTTCGTCACATAAAATGCAAGTTTTTCCCTCTGGTACTAAGTTGGTGCTAATATGGGTATAATGGTTGGTTTAACTGTAACAATTCACACAGTTTAAAATCGGACATAATTATTTGAACATACACTTGCATCTCAATAGCATTTGCTTCACAAAAAAACGATGCAATAAAAGAATGATAAAACGTCCTTAGAACCGTACATGAGAAACGAGTACATTCTTTAACAAGGTGGAGAGTTTGTATCTGTTGTCTCTAGAAACACTTTAGTTATTATACTGTCTCTGTCTATCTCACTCCGAATGTGTTCCTTAGCAGCGGCTTGCCGTACATAAACATAGTCAATAAGAATCTAAGTTATTAAAGCATCAGTGCTTTTTAACATAATTTTGAGTGTTTAATGTAAGCATAGTTGTGAAAGAAGTCGCAGTATGTGTAACAACTTAGTCATTAATATTTGTTAAATGCTTTCATAATTATAGTGCATAATGTGTTAGCTCATTACATTTATTTATTGTGTTAATGACAAGAGTAAGAAGAAGAATAAATTATAAAACCTATGATTGAAGATAAGGGAAAATGTACAGTGTAACTATATGTCAAGCCTGCTGAGATACGATAGACATAGTAGTGGCTGAGAGCTATTTATATTTTCAAATTACACTAACAACTGTTATAGTGTGAACCAGACCAAGTTAGTGAAGTGTGATCTTATCAGTTTTATTTAAATCATTTATAAATTAGAATTGGGGTAAGTATTAGTAACAAATTATTAATTATTTACAGTGTTATATGTACTTCAAAGTATAGGAGATATGCTTCATATTTCTAGACACAGGATACAGGTGCTATCTCGAATAAGTGATATACATTTATATATATATATATATCAACCTTTCATGTTTTTCCCTTTTGTAATACTAGCTTCTAAGTTCAACAGTTTATCAAAGGCAACTGTATTTAAGAACCATTGTCTGTTCTAGTAATATCTTTTAGTGTTAATAGATATGGCAATATTGTTATGATTAAAAACAGCCAGAGTTCTCAGTTTTTCTTATGCCTCAGTGTATATTTGATGTAAATAACATAAACCACGTAAAACTAATTACAGAAACCAGTTAATGATAAGTACGTTCGAGTTAACATCCTCCTATCAAAACTTGAACTTCGAGAGAGCTCATCATTACCCACCATTCCTGGCTCTCCATTTCATTTCAGGGGCAACATGTTCTCGCTGTCCTAAAGGTCAACCTGGCATGTGTGAGAAATGCAAAGTTTTCCTCTGATCAAAACCCAGACATATCTGCTACATGCTATTTTTCAAACAAAATGGAACAACGTTCTCGGAGCAAGCTTTACAAATCGCACGCGGTGAGCACGATACGCTGAAAAGTCGGCATGTTCAGAACTTGCTTAGCTACCCAAGTTTTGTCAGTCTCGTTCGGTGACACAAATTGTAGGCTTTGAGCACCCCCGCTGTGAACGGGCTTTTATGGCTGTGGTCCCGTCAGCCGTGTCGTACATATGTTCCGATGCCAACACAGAATAGACGATTCAGACAGTAGATCTAGACCTGGACTTGGTGTGAATGGTGATGAGTATTGTCAACGCTTAGGTGATTTCTATAGCTAAATAGCTGAAAGAGGTTTGAAGGACACGCTTTTGGTGTCGTCTGACGAGCCCCTAACCCCTCCTGGTTCTCTTTCTTAGTGGCTCTTGTAAAGAACTGAAGAACAGATTTCTATGGTATCTAGACTTAGTTGTGTAAACGTTTAGATATCCAGCAACACGTTTAGCTTAACTGATAGATTGGTGGATTGAATACCCAATGATCCTGCTTTTTAAAGTAGAGACAACATTTCGATGTGAAATAATTAATTTATGTGTCTGTGTAATGGAGGGGTATTCTTTAGAGAAAATAACCTCTTCGACGAAAACTTAAATGTTGTGTTCAAGTTAAGTTCCTCACACGGATGTTTGTCTCTCATAACTATCGGTTTCATAGGTTGCTCTTCATAGCTACTTTGTAGACACATAGCAACTTGTCCATGTGTAAAGGAGCAGAAAATGAAGACGTACCTTTGACGTAAAATATAAGGAACTTCCATTAAAAGCTTTAATCACAGGGAATTAGTAAAGAAAAGTTTTATGTAAAACAGGTTCATTATTTCTTTGCCTTTAACAAGTGATTATCAGAGAAAAGTTTTCAGTAAAACAACGAACAGTTTCATTATAAAGAATATGAGCTTGGTAGGGCAAAAGTGTTGAGTACAATATCTGAATATAACCTTTTTAGTAGGAAACTAGCGGAGTAAAGTTCCTGTTAATATATTTGTCGTTTCTTGTAAAAGACCGACACAGTAGTTTTTGACTAAAAATTTATATTACTTATTTTACTTTAATTAGGGGCAATTAAAGTTGTATGTGAAACGTCTCACTGTTTCCTTGTCCTTCGTTAAAGAACAATCAGAATAAAATTATATGTAAAACATATGTTTTCTCTTCATGCTATCTAAAATGGTTATAATTATACCTATACCAGAAACATTATATAGCACCTGAGAAGCTGAATACTCTAGGTAACACCAAAGCTAGTTGTGGATGACCGTTTATATAATAAACCAAATTGTTTTTGAGGTTCATTTTCGTGATCGTTTTTGCTCTTTCAAAGCGATTGTGGCACTCGCACGTATTTTGAAGAAACCACATTAAACAAAATAATGGGCTGACTTTTCTTCAGTAAACACCAAGAATCATGAGTCTGCTACGTAAATGGCTACTGAAAATTGTATAGAAGCATATTCATTTTTGATTCTATTCATTAACAGATACAGATGTGTTGAATTATAATACCAAAGAATAAAGCCAACAGGAACAGATTTTTTGAAATAAAATAACAAATAATAAAACCAACAGACACATCCGTTCTGGAAAAATAATAGAAAAACGAATATAGCCAAGAGTCACAACCGCTATGTGAAAACAACAAACAAACAAAAAATAACATTAACAGGCACATCTTCTGAAATAAAACAATATAGAATAATATCAACAGATACAACCGTTCATAAATAAAACAACGAAGATTAAAACCAACATGCACAGCTGATTTGAAATAAAATAGCCAAGAATAAAACCAACAGACGCACCCGTTTAAAATAAAACAAAACAACAAGAAAAATAAAATAAACAGGAGCAGCAGTTCTAAAAACACACACACACACAATGAATAAGACTAACAAGCACAATGGTTCTGAGAAAAAGTCTCAAACAATAACATCAACAGGCACAGCAGTACTGCATAAAATAAATGAAATTAACAAACATTACAATTAAAAATAATCAAAAATAGATATGGCAGCTCTAAATGAATTAAGGATAAAAGGATACGGTACCATTATGTTTAATGTTTTCATTAGTACCTTATGAGCTCCAAAATTATCGTATCCCGGTGAGCTTGAGGTCTTGTAACGCTAAACTTTGGGCTTTGATTCTCATGGCGGATACAACTCATGTAACCTGTTGTATACTTTGCGTTAAAAACAACAACAACTAACATTATCATTGTAACTCACAGAGATATAAATACACAATATATATCAGGAGTGTAAGTTGCTTGGATCATTTTACTAGTGTAAGTTTATTTGTAAATGTGATCATGAAATAAAACGGAGAATAGGGATGGCAAAAGACGCATTTATGAAAATACAAAATACACTGACATATAGTAAAATTTTAATGGGGACGAAGTTAAGAGTTTTGGATTGTTATGTTATAGCAATTCTCACGTACGCATTAGAATGTTGGATAATATCGCCAAGTATAAAAGAGAGAATAGAAGCAATTGAGTTGTAGTTCTTAAAGCGCATCTTGAAAGTATTTTGTCGAGAGCAGGTTACAGGAGGAAGTTGCTGACTAACACCAGAAAGAAACTGTTGGAGTTTCTCGGACACGTTAGGGGGAAAGAACAAATTGAAAGTCTAGTCGTAACTAGAAAGATTGAAGGAAGGACAGAGCATGGAAGACATAGGTTGGCTTGTATCAAGAGTATATCGAAATGGAAATTTATTTTCTGTCTCAAGGAGAAGAGATCTGTGATATCTCCAAAATAAATTGCAATTTACTTAGAGTTCACTGAGTACAGAGTCTCTTCCTCAAAGAATTCCAAGCATATTTTTAAAGACAAAAATCATATAATAAGAATATGGTTTTGCAAGCTGTTTGTAAAATAACTGAAGATAATAAAATGAAAGTTTTGTCTTTCAAAATGACTTTCTTAATATAACCCAGAGTGTGTCGTAAACATTGAGAATTATTATTACGTAATTCTAACAAGTAACTATGAGAAATAAACCCCATAGTGTTTAATAAAATAAAATATCACGCAGTAGTAATACTGTTAAAATAGTGAACTGACATTCCAGAATTTTTTTGTAAATTTTTAAGTAAATCCATGAAGCTAATTCTAAGAGTTTCTCCCAAACTCTTTGACCTCGTATTTTGAAGAGTTGAAAAAGTCAAATATACATATGTACAACTGATGATTACCACGTATATATAGAGTATAATATAATTCATTTTTGTTTTGAATGGAGCTTATCGTATGCACGCTTTCTACAAATTGGAGCGTGAATTACTCTAACTGGCAAGGAAAACAAGGTGTAAACGCATGGAATATTCTTGCAGATTTAATTAACATCCTTTACGTTTCATTCCGTGAATGGAAATTTCACCCACTCATACGCATTATTAATTCTTCAATATTATGGCGTAACATGTACGATTAAAGGAGAATTTTTTGACCAAGACAAAGTATATTTCTTTAACATTTCCCAGACTGAAATGAAACACTTCTGTCGTTTTCTTGTTATGTTGTATGTTATCACTTAGGTTTTGGATTTAACATTTGTTTTGAACTTATGTTGGTTTTGTGTAATTGTTTAGATTTGGTTTAAGCATATATTGAACATTTCTCGTGTATTATGTATTATTGTGCAGAGAATGCTATATATAATGTATATGCAACATATAATAACTTTTTATATTTAGTGTAGGTATTAAGTATTTAAAGAATGGTGTTAATATCATACTTTTTTTACGTCCTTTCGGACGTTTTGCAAAAATGTAAAGTACATTGTAATATTGGAAATGTGCTCTAAAATATATACTTTCAACGTATTAAAGGAAAGAAAATAATAAATCATTTAGTGTTTACAAGTTAAGTAATATTGAATTAGAAAAAAAAAGACAGATTTAAACATTTTAATTTTTTTTCGTAATAAAGGTATAGGACAGTTTTAAATTGTTACAGAAAAGATTCCCGAAGGAACAGTGGTAAATCTTCGGATTTATAATACTAAAATCAGGGGTTCGATTTCCCTCGGTCGACACAGCAGAGAGCCCGATGTGGCTTTGCTATACGAAACACACACACACACGTATCAAAAAAAGTATCATAGTTTCTGGCAGATTAAAAGCATTTACGATATTTCTGTGACTTTTGTTTCAATTACTTATATACCGCAAGTACCCCTAATTTTCAAGATATTTTTATAATGCAATTTAGAAACAATTTACATCATTTATTGCGATGAGAAGTATTCTACAAGTTACGTTATTAATGCCTGGAACAGGATGCGCAAGCGCTATTATTTGTTATTGTGTCAATGTATGGTGAAGATACACAGTCCACGCCTGTAGCGAATTTTGGGTTTCGTGTATTATACGTTACAAAAGAAGTAGATAAATAAGTATACATCCGATTGTCCCATTCATCCCAACTCCGTTGCTCATAGAGATTTCAGCGACTTGCTTCCCTTTCCTTTCTATTAATAAGTAAGTTTTCTGGAGATATTTATAGAAATATTAATAATTGTAACACCGAGATGAGTTACTACTGAATTACATTAAACAAATAACAAAGTGCATTAAAAATGTTTAAAGTTGCTCACGAAAATTCAAGTACAAGTTTTAACGTCTTTTTTAAGTCACCGCAATTATTTTAATAAATTATTTGATTAATTGCTTTGTAGGGTTATTATTTAACATGTCTTGAAATGTTTCAACTATCTTAGGGAACGGGCGTGGCTTTGTGGTTAATATGCTTCGATAGTGAATCCAAAGATTCCAAGTTCGCGCCTTGTTGACTAGCTGCCTTTCCTCTACTCAAAATTATAGATCGCTATGCGTAGATAGCCCTTGTTTAGCTTTGCAGAAAAGTCTAAAATAAACATCACCCATCTTGGTTTACATTGAATCAAAAACTTCGGATTAGTTACTGTAGATAGAAATATCATTTTGAAAATGTTGCATCAGTACTGAAATAACAGTAACAGAAAATGTATTACAGTAGTTGTAATGGCTTATCGGCTGATAAATGCTACTGTTAAATACATCCTTTTTACATCGGTGTTTCGTTGTTGTCATTTGGTATCGTTGTTTTAGTCGAGCGTCTGATTTCTTGAGAACAAATATTATATCACGGTAAGTCATATGTCAAGTTTTAAATATAAGGACAACTAGAACAAAGTACGAAAAGTTAGTTTGAGTATCACTATTGACAATCATTGCTAAATTGTTTCTATGGTGACAGCTTAAGCGGTTGATTAGGTTTAATGGCGTTATCAAGAAATCTGTGGTTGTACAGAGTGACCTCATGCTATAATCTGTTAAAGCCACTCTTGCAGATCAGAGATGCGATCTCTGATCCCTTGTATCCGTTCCTTGTCGCCCGAACGTGTGTGTGTGTGGTGACAGGTTTGCGTACACATCAGTCTGTCTGGCCTATCTTAATGCACGCGGTCGCTGTCAGCTGAACTACCTCATGACGAACGTGATAGAATGTGGCTTTGTGAGAGGCTCAGATCAATTTCCTCTATAGTCTAATATTTCCAGATTGTTTAGGACACTTCGTTTTTCAGGTATTATCTCGATTAGCTTACGTGTCAAGTCTTTTCTAATATTCAACGACACCCGCTATTTGAAAAATAGCTTTTGTGACTAGAAATGGGAGTAGTTTTCTTCCAGCTTCGAATTTTACAAGACAAAAGCCTGCCATGTTTTTTACATATCTGAAAAAAACGTTTGTGGTAATAAGTGAACAATAGCATTCAGTATACCCAATAGTATGTTTATTCTTCACATTAGAGTTTTTTTGTGTGAATTACGTAAGTATGTGTACCTGCGTTGAAACATATATATATATATACACACACACACACATATATATATTTAAAGACAGATAACAAAGGATTGGGCCGTGTTAAACTGCTCCATTTGTCTGTTATTTTATTATGTACATCTTCGTATATAAGGTGCATTAACTACGGGGCAAATATGGAGTTATTTTATACTATCTGTAATTTGCTATAATAACAGTACGCAAATACGTAAAAGTACGATACTTATATGCATGCAGTATTAGCATATATAGATAACCATATTTGATACCAATAAAAACTGATAATTTTTTTGCCGTAGTTATTATTTATAATTGATAGGTTCTGTTTTAATTCTTCATCAATTCAATCATGAAAATTGCCTAAACAAACAAACGAAAAAGAAAAGATAAAGAAACAGAAGGTTTTTGAAATAAATGTGAATATATCTTGAATTCGTACGTGGATTGGACTGGACTGTTCACTTAGAGTTTAGTGTGTATTAGTTTCAAAAGTCCTAACTTTGAATTACCACAGATATATTTTCTTTAAATGAGGCAGGATGTAACAACCTTTTATTAAAAAAATTGTTGATTTCCAATTTGTTGCTATTGTGAACAAGTAACAGGAATATTTTCTCATTTTTCGGATGGTTTGCCCAAACAGATGAACATTAATACGCGCATATTAAAATAACAGCTTTACAACCGTAGATCGTAGTTTTACTAGCTATTACAGGCAACTTTACTTGTTTAGGGAAATACTAAACTAAGTTTCAAGATTCAAATGTTCTCAGTGGTCTTTACGAACTAGACTCATATCAGTTTCGTCACCAAAGGAGAATTCCTGAAAATGAAATAACAATTGAGTGTTATCAGAAACAAATAATAATTGAGTGTTATCAGAAACAAATAACAATTGAGTGTTATCAGAAACAAATAATAATTGAGTGTTATCAGAAACAAATAACAATTGAGTGTTATCAGAAACAAATAACAATTGAGTGTTATCAGAAACAAATAACAATTGAGTGTTATCAGAAACAAATAACAATTGAGTGTTATCAGAAACAAATAACAATTGAGTGTTACCAGAAACAAATAATAATTGAGTGTTATCAGAAACAAATAACAATTTACTGTTATCGGACACAAACTGCTGCCTTTTTTTTGTCTGCTATGTTTTCTGTAACATTGCAGAAACAATTGGAACGTGACAGAATTAAATATATTTCGTAAATTAAATGAGTAAACGCTTATAAGCTCATATTTTGCATTTTAAATCCAGATTTTGGTATCATGGGATTACTTTATTAACAATATTCTACTAAAATCTTTGTTTTTTGGAAAATTACTAATCCTTAATCGCTTTAAGATATATTAGACATTTCTCTTTTTAGTTTTGACTTACTGTTGTATTATAATTGTTTTGATAATTTATCATTTAGCAGCTACTTAGCTAATTTTTTTCCATAGGTCTGGTTTAAAGTTGAAAATAAAAAGTTCACTTACGCCTGTTTTTTGGGCAGATGAAATTCTTCTAGCCTTTTTTATTTTTTACTATTTATCAGCTCCTATCTGACTACAATTTGAAATCGCTAAGACAAACTTCTTTACATTTATATATATATAGATGCATGTCACCTTTTAAAAAGTATATAGACTGTCGAGAAGAGGTGGATGGGATGATGAATCTGCCTTCTCACGTTCTCCGTTCTCTGGAGCTTGCCTAAACGTAAATATTTTGACTCGCCTATTGTCGAACTTCAATTATGTCCCGCTCGTATTTTAACAAAAGAATAATAAATTATAAATAGTCTAAGGCACTGAATAGAAAACATGCCGATCAACCATCTGGTTTAGCATCTTATCGAGCCCATACTGTATAAATGCTTAGAGAAAGGAAATGGCAATCATAAATTATATGTATGTAGAACAGTTAAATATCAAAGGTAAAACCCCTGACTACGTAGTTATATTAGAAACGAATCCACAGACTTACATTAAAAGTAATTCTTCAAAAAGATCATTTCAGAACTGTTAATAAATGCACGAATTATTTAGATAATTAAACCCATGTACAATAATTGTACTTCAATACATACACACACATATATGTATAATTATAGCCATGTAGAAGGTCGTTTGTTCACAAACATATGATCTGAGTTTGCTCGAAAGATGAAACTACATTGTGATCAATAATAGGAAAACGTTATTCAGAAACCCACGTACTACTAAATTAATGGCTGGAAGATATTTTCACATCGGAAGTCAATTTCATGAGAAGGATAGTGGAAGAACAACACTGGGTTTAGATTCTGCTTCAAGTACTGCCCGTTTAGTTATTCATATCACCTGAAAATTAGTAAATAAAAATAATATAAAACCACTTTGAAATGAGCAAGTTGAGAAAACCCAGAACTATGAGAACTATAAAACTTTTATTTCTACTTTAAGATAGAAACTTGGCGTTTTTTTCCTATGATATGGGCCCGGGAATGTCCTAGTGGTTAGTGTACCAGTCTACGGACTGGAGATACAAGGTTCGAGTCCACAAGATGTCGCTAAAAGTACTTCGTAATTTCTGCTGTGGGTTTGTTATAAGAATAACAACCAATATTCTTATTTGGTTAAGAGTAGCCGTGTAGACGACGGGTGCTGTTGAGTTATTGCTCTCCCTATAATCAACAGTTCTAAATTAAGGACAGGTTAGTTATGTCTGAATGTTGGGGCTTGTGGCCTGGCCTTTTAACTCATGTGTCGTATAAGGTACCGTTCAAGTCGAAAATATCCAGTACCCTGAGATGTTACTTTGTTGTTTCATTTTGTTAAAGACTGTTATTCTGTTCCTAGACGGTTATAATTTGTAATTTAGTTACAAAATAATTTATCGTAAATGAATCAATTATAAGTAGTTGTATACAAGTTTTGTTAAATCAAATATGCGTGTCTTACATATAAAGAATTATAAACTTGTTGCAAGGTGTAAAAGATCACGGTTTCACATTAATTAAAAAATCACAATAGTAGTTTAAAATAATTCTTAAATCTGGATTTTTTTTTTCAGAAAAACGCGCTATTAAGCTACATTCGTGTTTAACATTATATTATGTAGTTCCGAAGAAAGTGCGTGCGATAGATTTACTGAGACGTTTTAAACTAGTTTTTAGTAATATATCTATACTAGTGTGTGATTCCACCTCAGATCAAGTGTCAAACATTCATGTTCCAGCATATCAGTATACCAAATCTGACATCATATCTACGCAGTGTTAAGACATATTCAGATTCAGTAACAAAAACCAAGTATTATTAAGTGCAAACTAAAAAAAAAATGCTTAAAAATATAAGATTGGATAAAATAGTCGTTGCAAATGTTTAATCTGAATTCGAAATACTATTTGGTAAATTAAGTATTCACAATATAAGTTTTTTTTTGGAGAGGGTAGTAATTGTTATTATAATAATCGGTCTGTTTTTGATCTTGATCTTCTTAAAATAATGTAACTTCCCTTATACTTAATTTATAATAGAAGAATATCAGGATTTTTATTTCAAATAAATCGATTGATATATAATATATGTTTATGTGACTTAACTCTAAGAGATTATATACATTCTTCTTTTTTGGGTTTCATCATTAGGAACACCCTCGGCTAGGAGGAACTCCGCTCGCCATGTTGGCGGCACAGTGTAACAAGCTCGCAAGTAAGAGCCCCCCACCGCTTGCCGATGCTGCAGTAGGAAAAAGCTTCCATCCTTGGAAAAAAGTCCCACAAACAACTGGCAATTCTGCTGCCGGACTGACATTCGGTTCCCAGCGAGTTTCCACTCTCGCCAGTAGCAACTCTCAGACCATTAACTACCAGAGACCCACAGTGACGTCGTCATGTAGCTCCGCCCCATACGGAGGCGATAATTTGTTTTACCCTGGCGGCTGCGTAACACCATCTTCAGGAGACACCAGCCAGACTCACCTCCTAAGTAAAGTTCATTGTGAATCTTCTCATTTGGGTACTATGTATTCCCGGATTGGAATGAGCGCCCATCCTTACGAGAGTTGGGCTTTTAATATGAATATGGCTGGCGCCACTCATGGTGGTATCAAGTCGGAAGTTTCCTCCGTCAATTCACTCAACTCAACAACTTGGTGGGATATGCACGCAACTTCAGCAGGAGCCGGCTCATGGCTCGAGATGTCGGGAGCCTCTCCAGTGCTCCATAGCCAAATTTCCGCCAGCTATGCCGGTGGTGAATATAGTTTTTCGCCAACTCTTGCAGCAGCCTCGAATCCGGCTCACCTACTTACGCCGGGACAGCATATACTCCAAGATACCTACAAGTCCATGCTACCCACAGCTCAAGGAATGGGTTCCTCTATGACCTCACATTTTGGCCTTTCTCAGCCTACTCTGTCTCAAGTACCATCCCCTCGATCACAACGGCGGTATACAGGGCGCGCCACATGTGACTGTCCTAACTGTCAGGAAGCTGAGCGGATGGGTCCGGCTGGGGCACACCTGAGAAAGAAGAATGTCCACAGCTGCCACATTCCGGGATGCGGAAAGGTATACGGAAAAACGTCCCATCTCAAGGCACACCTTCGTTGGCATACAGGTGAACGGCCCTTTGTGTGTAACTGGCTGTTTTGCGGGAAACGTTTTACTAGGTCGGATGAGCTCCAGCGCCATCTCAGGACCCACACCGGGGAAAAACGGTTTGCCTGTCCCATTTGTAATAAACGTTTCATGCGTTCTGACCACTTGAGCAAACATGTTAAGACCCACAATGGACAAGTCACAGAAAAAAAGGGTAGCAGCAGTGAGAACTGTAGTGATTCGGAAAACAGTCAGAGCGAGTCCCTCAGTATAAGCTCTCCTGTTTCTGTAAACACCCCATCACTACCCCCACAGACAGTGGCTATGACCACTAATCGTTCTGTAGTAGACACAAAGTAGCGGTCAGTTTACTATCCTTTTGACTGCGAAATAAGTAAGAAAGCTTGACTATTTGGAATGGCATTAGACTGACATACATTACAATGTCCTTCTTGAGAGAGTGTGACCAAACTTATTTCGTTCAGGAATTCAGTTACGTAAATCATATATTTGTACAATTTAGTCCTTTCTAGGTATTATCTGTAAACTTTATGGTGTACATGCAAACAAATTATACTAGAAATACAACTGTATATAGCAGCTACAGTATAACCATGTTTTCTTTGTGCTTTATTAGCACAGGAATGTCTTTGATAAAAAGCAAAAGTGACTGGTGTCCCGACCTAAAATAAGGTAATGTGTACGACTTTATATAAAGTTAATGTAAGGTCGACTATTTCTAAGAACACTTAAAGCTAGTGAAATGTGTCTGAGGGATCACAAACTAAAAATATTGTGCACGTGCGGAAAATCCCGAGAGTTTGGAGCTCATCACTTCGAGTTTGCTAATGTCATCGTATCACGTAGACTGTAACTTGTTTATGTGATTCTAATATTTATATTTTTTTATTCCAGCTAGTTAATCTTTAAGAATAAAAGAAGTCTAAAATATGCTTCTGTGACCAACTATCTTTTTTTTAAAGCAATAATTCAGTGCTATTAAAAACGAGTATTTATTATACATTGCTCAAACATAATGAATAATTATATTTAACAAAATACCTCTATAACGCTCCATTGGCAGTCTTGCTTATGTCGCAAAAAAGAAATTTAGTAATAACATTTAAACTGTATTATTGTTAAATAATTCTTTTGATTTTTAGTTTTCTATAATTTATATTGCATCCCAAATGTTTTACAGGCAAGTATCTTTTAAATAATAATAATGTTTTGGAATTAAAGCTGTTTATCATGTATTCAACAAAATGCCTCTTGGTTATAAAAAGTAATGGCAGTTTTATCTATGTTGCAGAAAAAAAAAAGCCCTTGCCCCCCCCCCAGTGGCACAGCAGTATGTCTGCGGACTTACTACGCTAGAAACCGGGTTTCGATACACAGATAGCCCATTGTGTAGCTTTGTACTCAATTACAAACAAACAGAAAATAAATTTATTTATAACATTTAAACTGTGCTATTGTTACATAATTCTTTTAATTTTTAGTTTTCTATAATTTATATAGCATCCTAAATGTTTTACAGTCAGCACCTTTTTAAATAATAATAATGTTTTGGAATTAAAGTTGTTTATCATGTATATAAACTTAATATCTTGTTTGTATGTTGAGTAAATTTATTGGTTTATGTTAAATATTATATGTAAGCAATAGTTACAGAGGTTGAAACGTCTGCATCATATAATATATATATATTCAATTGGATGCCGTAATATTTTGATATTTTTAATGTTCTTTACGTCTATTATTAAGGTGGCACTTGTTGATCTCTCTATTTCTTTGTTACAATACATTTCAATATGCTTTTACAAGAATTCATGAAAATTGGAAATGTAGGCAGATCCTTTTATTTTTTAAGTATCATCTTGTATAAATACTAACACTAAAACACTTAAATTAACTCTTTAAATACCTGTAAGTGAAACCCAGGAAGAAAGAGCAACACTCACTTTTACATTCGAAGTTTATAAGTTAAACATACATATGTTATGGTTTTTATGCTGTAACAGAATGTGAACGGTGTTGAATGTATGTAGTACAGTAAAACAGTGGTAAAATATATTACCTCGTTATTTCTATCTTAATCTTCTTTTATATTACTGTTTTCCAGAAAATAAAATTGAAATTTGGAGTCCAAAAAAGAATATCTAAACAACCGCAATAGCCGAACATGTAAAAACTACCCAACATACAATATTATGGGGAAAAACTTTAGTTTTAGCTCAGCCTCGAAGTTTTATATCATTAAATATTAGAGAAACATTAGAAATAATGAGATATAAAAAACAAATATTAAATAGAAATGATACGTTGATATATGGCGAGATATATTATATATTTTTTTTCAATTACACTAAGGAAATATGAAAATAACAATGAAGTAATGCGACAAGGGATGGTATAAAATAGTCTTGTAAGTTACTTCTGAGGATGACGTGGATCACGTCGAAATATGTACATGTAAAGTGATATTTTAAAGTGGAAGCCATACGGCTTCAATAAAGTTTTTATAATGTAAATACAAAACGTTGTTTTTAATTATTTATTATAATTTAAAAAAACATTTTAAACACAAGTGTCGGTAGTGCATATTTGACATTAGAGATTGTTTGATACAATATTTATTTTCAACGAGTGTACAAATATAAGGGCTTAGCGATTTGCTTCACTAAACTCTAACACTGTCCTTTCAAATTACTAGATTGTTCTAAATGTATTGAGAGTTAATACCTTTATTATCTACAACTATTTTTATCACAGATTGCCCGTAAGTCGTGAGCTATTTGTTTTTTTTTATAAGAGAAACAAATACGTGTCATAGATTTGAAAAATACCTGGATAATTAAAATTACTGGAATTTTGAGTTAGAGAAATATCTAAGTAAAAAATAATTACGTTGAATATTTTCAGAAATTGTTTAAAGATATGTTTCTATTCTAACAAAGCAAAATTATCCTCTATCTAAAAACAGATACACACCACACACAGTACATATTTATGTACTGGTAACATTTCGAATTTCTGTTCGTTCACCAAGGATACGGTCATATTATTGTTCACAGGTAACATCCTCTTTTCGTTCATTCGATGTAACATACTTATTATACGCTTGTCCATTGATAACACATCAGGAGCCAGATAAGTACCACAATAACGAGAGATCTGTTTGTTTGTTTTAGAATTTTCGTACACATCTAATCTAATTTTGAACTGATAGACTACAGAGAAGGCAGCTAGTTAACAGCACGAACCGTCAATCTAATGGCGCAAAAGTGCGGAACATTTTTTGCACCAACGAGATGCGAACCAAGTATCCACGGATTCATAGTCTGATTAGCCTGACCATTAAGAAATTCTCGAACTTCGGAATATTTACTATGTTAGTTTGTAACTTCTTTGATACTAGAGAAGTATAACTGTAGCTGACACCATTTTACATAAACAAATCAACGATATTTTTATTTACAAAACACCCATACACATTCAATTAAATGAAGATAAAAAAACACAAGTGTAGGAAAGAGGTACACAACATAATTAAATATTCATACAAATAACTCAATAAAAATGTATGTAAAACATTCCTGTTTGTACGGATCAGACTTTACCCTTTCGATTCCTTTAAGAAATTTATTGAAAAAGTCTATTTGACCTGAAGAATAAACTGTTACCTCTGCTAGCTCAGCCAATTTATAATTAGGCAAAACCGAATAGCGACAGCTTTATCTTCTCTTACGATCTTCAGTTTGGCAACCTCGCAACTAATGACAAGAAACAGGCATAAACTTGAGAGATCAAACATCTAAGGTTAGGTTTACAAGTGGACAATAGTGAATATAAAAGAAGTATAACATTATAGAAAAACTATTCAAAATTTTCAAATATTCTGTGACAAGGGCAATAGAAGGGTGGCGCTCACAACCCAAACATGTCATACACCATTCTCTGTTTATATATCACTAACACTGCAGTCATTCACCTACTGGTAACACCAATATTATCTGCTTAGTTACTGATAACAGTGCCCATCACCTGCTTACTTGCTGGTCATACTGATTACCATCTTCTCCCTCACTGATAAAACTGCCATCATATAGTCATCTAAAGGTAATACTACTAATTATCTTCTCACATACTGGTAACAACTTCCAACATCTACTAACTAAAACCACCATCTAAAAGTACTTATCTAAAAGTAATAGTGTCATTCATCTGCTTTTCTACTAATAACAATATCCATCATCTGCCACTCTACTGGTAATACTGCTCACCAACTGATAATACCACTAATCATCTACTGACCTACTACTACCACTGTCCACCATTTACTCATCTACTAGTAACTCAAGCTAACGTTTACTCATCTACAAATAATGCAGGCTACCACCTACCCATTTACTAGAAACACCATTCAACATCTACTCATCTACAAGTAACACATTTCCAACATATACTTATCTACTATAAACAACGTCCACAATCACCTCATTTGTCATGAACACCATCCAAAATTCAAATTATATATTAGTAAAACCTTCCATCATCTACTTATCTACTAGTAACATCATCTAAATATCTACTCACTTACTTGTAACATCGTTAATAATCTACTCACTTACTAGGAATACCATCCACCATCTATTCAACAACTAACAACACCAAAAACCATCTATTAACCTATCATCTACAATCTACTCATCTTTTAATAACATTGTGATCATATAATTATCTACTAATAGCATGGTCTACACCTACTCATTAGTATGAACATGATAACACATCTATTAATCTACCAGTAACACTATCCATAATCTACCCGTTTACTAGGAACACCTTCCGCCATCTATATATCTACTAGTATCACTACCCAACAGAAACTAATCTACTAATAATTCTGCCCATCCTACTCGTAAAACTATCCTCCCACTACTCATCTACTAGTAACACCATTCATCTACTATAAATACCATCCTAAGATATACTCATTTGCTCATAACATCAGCTATCATTTACCTATATGCTAGAAACACAGTCCAATATCTATACATCTACTGTAAACACTACCCACCGTATACCAATTTGCTTGTAACACCATCCTCATCTGCTCATCTACTAGAAAAACCATAAACATTTTTTAAAATTATAATAAATAATTAAAAACAACGTTTTATATTTACCCAATAAAAACTTTATTGAAATTCGATGACGAGGAACCCACTTTGAGACTAATAATGGCTGGAGACGGCTTGAATGAGTAATGAAGAAAAACTTTAATATAACAGCAAATGTACAACGTTTCGACAAGGTTTTGTC
>NW_013666014.1:532096-539820 GCF_000517525.1 Limulus polyphemus | reverse complement strand
GCCTATAAATATAATCAACGCGACGCGCCAAAAACAGTATCTATTATTGGATTGCAGTAACTGTTGTACTATAAACTTCGTAAGCTATAACTGTGATTAACGCTTATTAATCGGGAAACTTCAGATATTTGACCAGGAACGTTTATAAATTTCGAACATTACAAACCATTTAACTTCAGTGGATTCACATCGGACTTTAGTACTTTTACGAAGATGTTATATAACTTCACCGGTAAAAGAAACTCGTCCTGTAATCGGCATGTTATCAGCGAGAACTACAGTTTGTTTGTTTGTTTTAGTTCGCGCAAAGCTACACGAGGGTTATCTGTGCTAGCCGTCCCTAATTTAGCAGTGTAAGACTAGAGGGAAGACAGCTAGTCATCACCACCCACCGCCAACTCTTGAGCTACTCTTTTACCACGAACAGTGGGATTGACCGTCACATTATAACGCCCCCACGGCTGAAAGGGCGAGGATGTTTGGCGGGACGGAGAACTACAGAGCTAGCTAGCTCCCTATTAAATGAATTGTACCTACGTCAACCCGAAATTAACTCGCTCATCGTGAACCCTCGATAAGATATCAAGGAAGTTTCAGACTAGAAAGAAGACTTTGTATTGCTTGTAAATTTGTAAAACTTTTGTACATAAATCATTGTTTGTAATAACTAGTTGGAATAACTGTTATTGTAAATTGTTTTGTTGTTTGTATATTAAAAGATATTTGTATTAAAAAAGAAAACTGTGTGTATCAATCTTGTTGGCAAATATCATACATTGTATATATATCGGTATTTATTTAACTATTGAATTTAAATTATCATTTCGCTCGTTTCAGACCATTCGAAATTGTAATACGTAACATAACATACAAATATATACATATAATAATCTTAGAGTTTGAGAATCAGTTGAATATAAGTTTATAAAATAAAATGTATTTACAGCTTGAAAACATTATTAATGTATTTTGTATTTGAAAGATAACATATATATTTATTCAATGCTTTAAAGAAATACATTTATAATATACGGTTCTTTCACGCAGACTTTCACGAAAAAAGAACATATAATTAAGACAGTAAACTTAGCTGGGATTATGTTTGAGTAGGTAAAAATGACATATAATGAAAATTTTCCCATTCGAGAATGTCGGTTTGTATTGTTATATTTTCACGTGTTTGTAAAATTTTCGTTCTATCTATCCACTTATTAATATAGATTAAGGAACATTCAAGTCTACATTTTTCGGGTTACTAGTGTAAATGCCCGCGGTGGTTCATCGGTAAGTCTGAGGGCTTATAATGCTGAAAATCAGGTTTTGATACCCGCATGGGCAGAGCACAAATAGCCAGTTGTATAGTTTTTTGCTTAATAACAAGCAATCAAGAACTAATATTGAGAAAAGTAAACCAATATTATTTAAAATTTCAAGATTATATATGTAAAGTAACATAAAACGTCAAAAGATAATTACAAATGACAGACAACCTTATAACATTACAAATAAGTATTTCAGTAAATGTGAGTTCTGGTGTTTACGGAAATGTTAAAATTATTATTGATATGTAATATTCCGATATCTTTTGTTTCTTTGGAATTAAGCACAAAGCTACACAATGGGCTATCTGTGCTCTGCCCACCACGGGTATCGAAACCCGGTTTCTAGCGTTGTAAGTCCGCAGACATACCGCTGTGCCACTGGGGGAGCATTCCGATATCTACACGAATAGCTTCCTGTTTTATTCTCAATGCAGATTTACATAAAAAAATATTAAAGTACGTGTCTAAAAAGACTGATTATTGTGTTCGACCATCATAAGCCTACAGAACAGCACTAGTGCGCTTTGGACATGAAAAAGACAGTGTTCAAAAGCCCAGACAGGAATATTATATCGTTCTTTTCAGATACCGCCTCAAGAATGTCAGGGACACACAGTATGATTTCTAAATTTCTCTAGAATAAGTTAAAATTTCTTGATGAGGATGGATGACGGAATGGCTCCTTAGACTGCGTAAAACAACCCGAAACACATACTGCATTATGCATTATGATCTTGAAAAACATCATCACAAGAATTAAGATAGAACATAACTTAACGAATCTTAAATATGCACTATCGGCACTTGTGATTCAACTTTTTTTTTAATTATAATAAATAATTAAAAACAACGTTTCATATTTACACAATAAAAACTTTATTGAAGCCGTACGGCTTCCACTTTAAAATATCTCTCTACAAGTACATGTTTCGACGTGATCTACGTCATCCTCAGGAGTAACTTAGAAGACTATATTATACTTTTCCCCCTTGCCGCTTTGTTTTGTTTTGAAATTAAGCACAAAGCTACACATTGGGCTATCTGTGCTCTGCCCACCACGGGTATCGAAACCCGGATTCTAGCGTTGTAAGTCCGCAGACTCCCCTTGTCGCATTACTTCATTGTTATTTACATATTTTCATTAAAAAATTATAATGTATCTCGCCATATATCAATGTATTGAATTGCTAGTCCTACATCTCTATTTAATTGTTTTTGTTTTTTATGTTTCATTATTTCTAATGTTTCTCTAATATTTAATGAAATAAAACTTCGAGGGTGAGCTAAAACTAACGTTTTTTCTCATAATATTGTATGTTGGGTAGTTTTTACATGTTCAGCTATAGCTGACATTTCTATTTTATTATTTCTTATGTAACTTTTGTGTTCTTGTAATCTATATTTTAACTTTCTTTTAGTTTGACCAATATAAACACTACCACATTCACATTCTATCTTGTATATACCTGTCTTATCTGTTAATTCTATTCTGTCTTTAGCATTCCCTATCATATCTTTTATCTTATTTATTGATTTGAAGATAGAGTAAAAATTCTGATACTTTTTGAATACTTTATATAATTGACTTGTTAAACCTGGAACGTAAGGTAAACTTGGAGTTTTTTGTTTTTGTTTTGTTCATAAGCAGATTTTAATGTGGTATTTTAAACTGAATTTGCATTTTTGTTAAACTTCTCAAATGCTTATCTGCTTATCTTCTAGTAACACCGTCCACCGTCTATTCCTCTACTAAGAATAGCATTAAAAAATTTCCTAATTGACTAGTAACATAATCTGCCTTTTTATTGGCTACTAGGAAAACTGTATACCATCTACCTATCTAAAAGGAACGTCATCCACCACCTACACAGCTATTAGTAAACCATAACCTCATTTTCTTATTCACTAGGAAAACCGTCCATCATCTACGTATCTACTAGGAGCAGCATCTAATAATAACACCACCCATCATTTACTCATCTCTAAGAACATCATTATCATCTACTCATCTACCAGTAAATCAATATTTATCTACTCATCTACTAGTCTTACTACAAACCATCTACTTATTAACTAGTAACACTGTCTATCATCTTTTGTTCCACTAGTAACACCGTCCATCATCTACTTATCTACTAGGAACAGCATCCTCATCTACTTATCTACTAGAAGCAGCATCTAATAATAACACCACCCATCTTTTACTAATCTAATAGTAACACCGTCCATCATCTACTCATCTCTAAGAACATCATTATCATCTACTCATCTGCCAGTAAATCAATATTTATCTACTCATCTACTAGTCTTACTACAAATCATCTAGTTATTAACTAGTAACACTGTCTATCATATTTTGTTCTACTAGTAACACCGTGCATTATCTACTTATTTACTAGTAACACCAACCATCATTTACCCGTCTACTAGTAACACCAACCATTATCTACTCTTCTACTAGTAACACCATCCACCAACTACTTATCTACCAGGAAGAGTGTCCAAAAACATTTTCATTTGCAAGATACACTGTCTGTCATCTTCTTACCTTCTAAGAAAACTTTTCTTCATTTCTCATCAATTAGTAAAACCAAAATTCATTTCCTTATCTACTAGTAACACCATCCACACTATTAGTCAACTAGAAAATCTGACGTCATCTTCTCATGTATTATATACACCATAAGCCTTCAATTTATCTACTAGTAACACTATCATCACTTATTCATTTGCTTGTAACACTGTCCTTCATCTACTTATAGTAACATCGTCCACCACTAACTCATCTACTATAAATACCGCTTATCTGGTTATCTATTAAGCAACATTGCTCATCATCTACTCGTCTACTAGGAACACCATGTATTCAAGTACTAGGATCACCATCCAAATGTTTAGTTATTTAATAGTAACACTGTCCATCATATACTTATATATAAAGAATATATATACCTATCTATATACCTTCGACCTATCTACTAGTAATATCATCAACCATCCACTCATCTACTTGAAGCACCTTCCACTATCTGATCAGCTAGTGGTAAAAACATCCACCATTTAAAATATAATAGTAACATTGTCCACCACCTACTCATCTGCTATTAACATCATCCACCATCTACTAATCTACTGGGGACACCTTCCACTATTTACTCACCTACTAATAACACATATCACAATCTACAAATCTACTATTAACACTGTCCACATCTACTTATATACAAGTAATACCATAAACTTTCTGTTCAGCTATTACGAATATTATGCAACATCTACTAGTAACGCTATCCACCATATACTTGTCTACTAAGAATAATAATTCAAAATTTACTAGTTTTCTCATAACACCATCCGTAATCTACTCATCTACTAGCAACACCATCTTCATCTCATCATGTAACAGTAACACCATAAACCATTTACTTATATACTAGAAAAATCGTCCACCATCAACTCAGGTACTTGTAAAACTATCTACCAACCTACTCATCTGCTAGCAACACCATAGTCATCTACTAGTAACACCACCAACTCTCTACTTATCTACTAGTAACACCGTCTATGATTTACTCATCTACTAATAACACTGTTGACCATTTACTTATCTACAAGTAACACCATAAACTATCTACTTATCAACTAGTAACACTGTCAATCATATATTCTTCTGCTAGTACCACCGTCCATCATCTACTCGTATACTAGTAACATCATCCATCATCTGTTCTTCTATTAGTAGAATCATCAAATAGATTTAATCATTTATAAATAATACCGTCCGTCATCTACTTGTCTGCAAAGAACATTCTTCATCTACTGGTAGCACCAAAAATCAACTTTTTATCCACTAAGAACGCTTTTCACCATATATATTCATCTATTAGTAACACCCTCCACTGTCTACTCATCCACTAGTTAAACCATGTACAGTATAGTTATATACAAGGAACACCATCCAAAAATTTACTAATTTGCTCGTAACACTGTCCGTGATCTACTTTCCTTTTTGGAAATCCACCCATCAACTATTCATTTACTATGAACAAAATCTGCCATCTACTCATTTACTAGTTACATCGTCATAATCTACTCATATACTAGTAAAACCATTACCCACTAGGAAAACAGTCCACTATTTACATATCTACTAGGGACATAAACAATAGTCTACTCATCTACAATTAATACTGTTTATCAGTTTCTTACCTAATAATAACACCATCGACAATCTACTCATCTACTTGAAGCACCATCCACCTTTTCTTCATCTACTTTAAACACTATTCAAATACTTACTAATGTACTAGTAAAACCGTCCTGTATATATTTATCTATTAGAAACATCATACGCCATCTACTCATATACCAGTAACACCATCCACCATCTACTCATCTACTAGTAGCACAATCTCCCATTTACTCCTCTACTAATAACAATATTCATCATCTACTTTTGTACTATTAACACTTTTCCACCATCGCCTATGTACTAGGAACACCGTAACCCACCTATACAGCCACTAGGAACACTATTCAAGGTTAACTTATCTAACAATCGCAACATCACCACCTACTCATCTACAAGGATCAACTTCAAAAATTTACTCCGTTACTTATAACACCTCCTGTCACCTACTTTTGTATCAGGAACACTTTTCACCATTTACTCATTTACTAGGAAAACCATCATCATCTACTAATTTGTTAATAACGTCATTCATTTCTACTCATCTAGTAGTAACTCAATAAACCACATGCTTACTTGATATTAACACAATCCATCATATATTCATATACTAGGAAAACCATCCACCATCTCATCTAACAGGAACACCATCCTAAAATTTACTCATTTGCTAATAACATCATCTACCTATCTAGAAGGAAACTATTCACCATCTGCTAGAAACTTCATCTACCACCCACTCACCTAGTAATAACACTGTCCTCATCTACTTATCTACTAGTAACACCACCACCATCTAATAATCTACTAGCAGCTCCACCCACTATCAACTTGTCTACTAGTAACACCATCCATTATCTACTCATCTAAGAGGAACACCATCCAGTATGAGCTAATCTACAAGGAATATTACCCAAAAAATTATCAGTTGCTAGCAACACCTCTCTTTACTTACTAAAAACACTGTCCACATCTGCACACGCATTAATAAAACCATAAAACATACTCACATATTACTTACACCGTCCATCATCTACTCATTTACTAGCACCACCATTCATCATCCACTCAATAAACCATAAACACTATAAGCCATCTATTTATTTTTTAGTAACAACGTTCTCATCTACTAATTTACGAGGAAGAACATAAGCCATATATATATATCTACTAGCAACAACGTCCAGAATCTGTTCATCTACTACTAACACCTTACATAAATAGTAATTTAGAAATAACACAATCCACCATTTACTCATTGGCTAGAAACATATCAAAATTATACTCATTTGCTTATCTAAATGTAACACAATCTGGTAGGCACAAAGCCGAAACATTTACTCAGTGGCTCGTAACACTGTCTGTTATCTTTTTATCAACTTTGAAAACCGTCCACAATCTATTCGTCTACTAGTAACACCATTCTAATAGTACGATTTTCCACCATACTCTCATCTACTAGGTACATCATAAGCTTTCTACTTTTCCTAGTAACACCATCTGTCATGTATTAATTTACTAATAACACCGTCCATATTTAATACTTAATTAGAAAAACCTCCTCATCTACTATCAACACAATAAACAATCTACTCATCTACTAGGAATATCATCAATCATCTATTCACCACCTAGTAACACCATCCGCATATACTTATCTACTAGTACCGATATAAACCATCTATTTATCTTATATCAATACTGTTTATCATATAATAATCAAATAACGACACCATCTACCATCTACGTAACTACTAATAACATCTACTGATCTAGAACTAGCTCCTTCCACTATTTTTTCATCTATTATGAACATCATTCAAGCATTTACTCATTAATATCGTCCATCTTCTAATTGTCTGCCATCTATTCATCTACTAGGAACACAATCAAGCATTAACTCGTCTACTAGTAAAACCGTTCATCATCTACTTATCCACTTGTAACATCATCCGAGAAATTATTCATTTATTAGTTAAACCACCAGTCATCTACTTATGTACCAGGAACACTGTCATTCAATTACTAATCTACTCATCTATTAGGAACACCTTCAATCATCTACTAATTTACTATTATTACTGTGCACCATCCATTTCATCATTTACTAGTAACGTCTTTCACCATATACATATCTACAAGTTGCAAAGTCTGTCATCTTCTCATCTACAAATTGTTTGTTTGTTTTAATTATGCACAAAGCTACACAAGAG